>NC_073305.1:37287003-37521625 GCF_027595985.1 Sorex araneus | reverse complement strand
GGAGGCAAGGCACTGGCCTTGTATGTATCCATCCCTGGCACCCTCTATGGTCCCATCAGGAGTGACCCATGAGCAGAGTCAGCCTTGAACACCACTGGGTATGGCCCCCCAAAAATTCAAAGGAATTTGAACCAAAAATTCAAAGGAACCAAAAAGTTCAAAGGAAGTTGGTTAGGCCTGGGGAGATGGCCCAGAGGGCTGGGGAGCATCCTTTGCATGGGGAAGTGCTGGTAATTTCCCTGACATCGCATGGGTCCCCCACGCACCAACTCCAAGCTCCAAGCTGAGAGTAGACCTTGAGTGTCTCCAGGTGTGCCCCCTCGAAAAAAAAATCATGAAAGCTAATTAAAGGATATAAGCAGTGCTAATGAATGAATGAACAGCAAGTTGTATATATGTGTATGTATATTATACATATTATATATATATACATATACATACATATATATATGTGGACTGGAGTGATATATACTCTACCAGCAGCAGGTAGAGCATTTGCCTTGCACGCAGCCAACCTGGGTTCAATTCCTCCGTCCCTTTCGGAGAGCCCTGCAAGCTACCGAAAGTATCCCGCCCACACAGCAGAGCCTGGCAAGCTACCTGTGGTGTATTCGATATGCCAAAAACAGTAACAACAAGTCTCAAAATGGAGTCCTTACTGATGGCCACTTGAGCAAATTGATGAACGAAACGACAGTGCTACAGTATTTTATATATATATATATAAAATATATATAAATGTACATATATCTGTATATATGCACAATAAACAGAGAAATACTACTCATTCGTTTTTAGAAAAAGGAAGAAAGCTTGCCTTTTCTGGCAGCGGATATATCTAGAAGATATTATGCTAAGTGAAATAAGTTAGAATAAGTTAGATAGAGAGGGACAAATATATATGATTTGGGGCTGGAGCAATAATATGGTAGGCAGAATTTTCTTTGCACATGGACAACCTGGGTTCAGTCAATCCTCAGCACATTCATACAATTGCCCCAGTCCCACCAAAAGTGATCCCTGAGTCCAGAGCCAGGAGAAAGCCCTGAGCATTCTCCCCCAACGTACTTAACAAATACTATAGCTTCACTGATATGTGGAATCTAAAAAACAAACATAACAATAAGTAGCACTGTAGCACTGTCATCCCATTGCACTGTCATAACAAATAATAACAAACAAAAATGCCAGCTCATAGTCTGGGGTGGTGGATAAAAAGAGTAGAAATTTTAAATTTCAATTCCTCTGCCCCTCTCATAGAGCCCGGCAAGGTACCGAGAGTATCTCGCCCACACAGCAGAGCCTGGCAAGCTACCCATGGCATATTTGATATGCCAAAAACAATAACAACAAGTCTCACAATGGAGACTTTACTGGTGCCCACTCGAGCAAATCGATGAGCAACGGGATGACAGTGATACAGTGTGAAAATAAGTAAGCCAGAGTGATAGCACAGCAGGTAGGGTGTTTGCCTTGTAAGAGACTGACCCAGGTTCAATCCCAGATATCCCATATGGTCCCCCAAGCACCGCCAGAGTAATTCCTGAGTGCAGAGCCAGGAGTAACCCCTGAGCATCGCTGACCCAGAAAGCAAAGAAATAAAATAAGTAAGTTCCGTGGGCGTAATGTGCAGAATAGCAACTCTGGTTACTAATACTGTGTGGCATATTTGAAAGTTGCTAAGAGAGTAGTTATTTTTGTTTGTTTTTTGCGGGGGTGTGGACAGTGCTCAGGAATTCTTCCTGGTTCTATACTCAGGTGTAACAAGAGCATAGATCTCAAAAGTCTTTGTCATAATTTAAAAAAATGCATATTATATGTTAGAATATATATCATTTTGTGACTTATTGTGATCATTTTGCAATACATATAAATGTTAAATCATTATGGTGTGCACCTGAAATTGGTGTACCTCAAAAAATAAATAAATGAAAGGTGAGGTAATAGCATTGTTAAAATTAGAGCCAGAGTGATAGTACAGGATAAAAGCTCTGTCCTTGCATATGGTAGAACCTAGGTTTAATTCCCAGCACTACATCTAGTCCCCTGCCACAAGAGCTCCCTGAGCCCAAAGTGGGCCCTGAGCACTGGGTGTGGCCCCAGAACAAAACAAAATAAATAGTTGGTATATAATATGTTCTCTGCCTATTAAATATTTGTTGACTATGGGGGAAATCTTTGCCTCAACTCAGGGAAATTTGTTTGTGAAAGGTAAACTTCTGAATGGATTTACTTTTTTTTTTTGTCTCTTTGAGTCACACCTGGAGATGCATAGGGGTTATTCCTGGTTCTGCACTCAGGAACCACTCCTGGCAGTGCTCTGGGGACCATATGGGATGCTGGGAATCGAACCTGGGTCGGCTGCGTGCAAGGCAAACGCCCTACCCGCTGTGCTATCGCTCCAGCTCCTGGATTTACATTTTTAAGAAGTAAGAAGCTCTCTCGGAAGGGAGTATAACACGACACATGCCATAACCATGCCTCTGGATCCTGAGCCAGGCTGTTTCACTTGAGGTGCCCTGGAGGGGGGCAGGTGAGATCCCTCCCTGCCCCAAAGGACCCAGCCCCAGCAGTTGAAAATCTCCAGAATTCAGCCGCCGCCATGCTCACGGCCACTCTCCACATGCTCAGGCAGAGCCTCACCCCCCGAGTGAGCCTTACCCACAAATGCTACCGTGCAGCAACTCATACCTCACACCACCCAAACTCCGAGAGTACCGCATCACATTTGATGGGGTTTGAAGTAGGAGGCAAGAAACCTTAGAGGGAAATATTTCTTTTACATTCTCCTTTTGCATTATGATTTGTCATTTTCTAGGATAATTATTATGCTTGAACATAATCTGTCTTTAATCTGTCTAATGAAGAGAGTGTGTTTAAATTCCCCTACACTACTGTATTGCTGCTTATATGTCATTAGCACTACTAGTAGTTTTTTGTTTGTTTGTTTTTGTCTCTTGCCCCCAAGCCTGGCTGTCTTCACCAGGGCCCCTGGGGGGTGGGTTGAGTTTCTCCCCCCGCCCCCAGAAGAAACCCGGCAGTTGAAGACCTCTGGAACCCAGCCACAGCTGGGCTCAAGGCCCCTCTCCACACATTCGGAAGAGCTCACGCATAAAGGAATTGGCAGAGGAACCCAGGTGTGTGGGACCAGAGCTGAGATCTCCAAGTCTGCTCAGATCGGGACTGGGCCTCTTCAGCCCAGATTCCTCATTTTCCAGTAGCTAGGCGGTCACACCCAGAAACTGCCTCAGGCACTGTTGTAATCCCATCAACGGCCAACATCCAGAGACTATAAAACCAAGCTCTTGGAAGCGGCTGCGTGACATCTTATAACCTAGTTCTCCCTCTGGGAGAACCTGGCAAGCTACCGAGTTTTCTGCCCCAATGGGAGAGCCTGGCAAACTCCCTGAGGCGTATTCATATGCCAAAACCAGTAACAATAATGGGTCTCATTCCCCTAACCCTGAAAGAGCCTCCAATGTGGCACTGTTGGGAAGGACGAGTAAAGAGAGGCTGCTAAAATCTCAGGGCTAGGACGAATGGAGACGTTACTGAGACCACTCGAGAAAATTGATGATCAACAGGATGATGAAGATGAAGATGAAGATATATGCATAAGCACGCAAGGCTCAACCTTTATCAACATGTTAGTGATCTCTTATAGAAGGGCTTAATGGCCCCTGGGTGAAATACAACAATCTTCACACTTTTCTCTAAGGATACTTTTTTTTGTAGCATTTTCAGCAGTTTTCCATAACAAACAATACAATAAATTATTTCCGCTCTTCTTTGAGGCAGGGGTTGGAGTTCAGGACAAAAACATCCAAAATATGGTAGTGGGAAGGTATAATGGTGGTAAGATTGGTGTTCAAATATCCAATGTAATGAAATATTGTGAACTACTTTATTAAAAAAGGTAAGAAGCATCTTTTTTTTTTGTATAGTCAGTTATACCTCTAAAAAATGTGAAATAATTTAACCAAGTTAATTGGTTAGGCTATAATAAAAACATTTTTCAGATCAAAGTACATAAATTCATCAGAAAGAAAGAAAAGAACATGGGGTTATACTCAGCAGTAACATTCCCTGTCATTAGGAACATTCCCTCAAATTCAAAAATCTACTGGGAAAACCAGTTTCTAGCCACGTTTTTTTTTTCTCTCTGGAACGAAAATAGCAACTATACATTGTAGAACAGTCCCACTTCCAGATAGCTCCGTTTCATTGTCCTTATAAAGCAGAAATCTCCCATCTTCCACTCTGGGCTAATTGTGGCTCTCTAGAGATTCTTGGCAAAAAATTTAAAAAAAAAAATTGGGGGGGGGGGGGAGGGTCACACCCAGCGATGTTCAGGGATTACTCCTGGCTTTGCATTCAGGAATCACTCCTGGCAGTGCTCAGGGGACCATATGGGATGCTGGGAATCAAACCCCAGTCAGCCTCATGCAAGGCAAACGTCCTCCCCACTGTGCTATCGCTCCAGCCCCTAAAATAAAATTTTTAACTGAAGCAGAGGCCTGATCAATAGTACAGCAGGTAGGGCGCTTGCTTTGCACATGGTCAACCTAGATCTGATCCCCAGCACCCCCACATGGTCCCCTGATCCTTGCCAGGGGTGATCCCTGAGTGCTGAGGTAGGAGTAAGCCTGAGCACTCCCAAGTAAGCCCAAAACAACAACAAGAAAAGTTTAGCTGAAGCAGCTACGTTATAGTAAGAAAGGGGTGGTAACAGCATATTGGGGACCGGGGAATTAGTTCATGTGATAGAGCACATGCCTAGTATGTGCAAGGCTTCAAGTTGGATCCGGGGTACCATAAATCCCTCATTCTCCAGCACCGCCAGTCTGTTCTGGGCTGAACTCTGCCAGGCATGGCTCCAACCCTGCTGGGTGTGGCCACTATAAAAATAAGAGAGGTGCATTAAAACATAAAGGCAGTATTATAAATAGTAAGCCAAATGCTGCATTATGAGATGTGATTGTATATACCAGGGCAGATGAGTACGTAGCATGTGATGATTTTACACAAGCAGAAACAAAACAAAATAAAAAAAAAAAATGGAGTGACTCAGAAGGACAGATATGGGAATAAATATCTGAACATGGGATTTTGTTAACTGGTGATACATTTCCTCTAGTTCCTGAGTCATCGTTTAGTATGAAACTACCAAATAGGTGGCATGAGGCCCATAGGAACTTCTGCATCATCATCACATCAGGCCTCTAAATTAGTTAGAAAATGAATCATCTCTCCAGAATATGGGTTAGAAAATATCACGTCCGTTTACAGAACTGAGCTTACAGGCTGGGGGGGCGGGGTGATGAATGGGAGGAGTTTTTCGACACTGGCAGAAGGAAGCTGGAACTCTTCCCAACCCACAGTGGTAGGTGTGGTGTTGGAGCAGTGGATGCAAGAAACTATCTTTAACAATATCGTCGAGGCCAGAGTAGATAGTATAGTGGGGAAGAAGCCTCGCACACAGCTGACCCGGGTTCAATGCCCCAAGCCCCATAGGTTCCCAAGCTCTTTCAGGAGCGATCCCTCACCACAAAGCCAGGAGTAGGCCCTGATCAGGCACCACGAAACAAAACATTCACAGACACACACACACACACACACACACACACACACACACACACACACACACAAAACCCAGTATTGTAAATCATGGCACTTCAGTAGAAATGGGAGGGAGGAAACGATGTCTAGTCCACTGGCATGGATGCATTGTGTCATTAAAAATAGGGGAAAAAGTCAAAAATTAGGGCTGGGGGCTGAAACAATAGCACAGTGGGTAGGGTGTTTGCCTTGCACTTGGCCCACCCAGGTTCGAATCCCAGCATCCCATAGGGTCCCCAGAGCACCGCCAGGAGTAATTCCTGAGTGCATGAGCCAGGAGTAGCCCCTGTGCATTGCTGAGTGTGACCCAAAATGAAAAAAAAAAAATTAGGGCTGGAGGGGCTGCAGAGACTGTACAGTGGGCAAGGCACTTGCCTTGCACGTGCATGACCCGGGTTTGATCCCTGATATCCTATATATGGTTCCTTGAGCACTGCCAGGATTAATTCCTGAGTGCAGAGTCAGGAGTGACCCCTGAGCATTGTCAGATGTGACCCCCAAACTAAAAAAATTAAAAAAAAAACCCAACCACTAGTGCTTAAGCACAGTGGTTAGGGCACAGGGATGACCTGGGTTCGATCCCCAGCACCCTATATGGTCCCCCAAGCTGTGCCAGGAGTGATTCCCTGAACTCAGAGCCAGGAGTAAACCAGATATTGCCCCAAAATGAAACAAAACAAAAAGTCAAAACTAGAGAAGCCTCATTAAAGTTGTCCAACTCAGGTGAAAAGCAACCCCAGTTTCACTAAGGCACATATATGGAATCATAGCGACTCAGGAACTTTGGACAAAATAAGGATGTTTAAATGACACTTTGGGGAAGCTGGAGCGATAGTACAATCGGTAGGGCATTTGTTTTGCATGTGGCTGACCCCGGTTCAATCCCCAGCATCCCATATGGTGCCCTGAGCATTGACAGGAGTAATTCCTGGGTGCAGAGCCAGGAGTAACCCCTGAGCATTGCCCGGTATAACCAAAAAAGCAAAAAATAAACAAACAGGGGCTGGAGCAATAGCATAGCGGGTAGAGCATTTGCCTAGCACGCGGCCGACCTGGGTTCGATTCCCAGCATCCCATATGGTCCCCTGAGCACCACCAGGAGTAATTCCTGAGTGCAAAGCCAGGAGTAACCCCTGTGCATTGCCAGGTGTGACCCAAAAAGAAAATAAATGAATAAATAAATAAATTTTAAAAAGACACTTTGGGTTGTGACACAGAATCAGTGGCGCGTGGTGTGAGAAAGCCCTGGCTGCCATGGGTGAGTGTTCCTAGGCAACTGGCTGTACTATTGAATGGAACCACTTGTGGAGAGACATGTCTCTTGTTGATCCAGAAATGATCTCATGTTTGCTACCTTGGTAACAGGGCTCTGGCTTTTGACCCAAGAACCCAGGTCACCCATCTCAGGCAATTCATTCCAAGTGGTCTGAACCAGTCACGACCAGCCCACGTCCCACCATCTCAGTCTCCTTTGCTGCTGCTGGAGATTAGAAGCCCCAGTTCTGGCCAGTGAAACAGGGTGGCGGGGCTGCTGAAGGATGTTTCTGAGATAGGTGCCTATGCTGGCTCTGGCCCCCCCCTTCCCTTCTTCCTACAATAACCGTGGATGTGATGCTTGGGGCTGAGTCATCTTGTTAATATAAAGCAAGGAGTGCAAGGTAAAGCCCGGGAAAAGTCCAGAGACATTAGTGCTGACATTTAAAAAAATGTTTTTGGGGGCTGGAGCGATAGCACAGCGGGTAGCACAGCGCCTTGCACGCGGCCGACCCGGGTTCGATTCCCAGCATCCCATATGGTCCCCTAAGCACCGCCAGGAGTAATTCCTGAGTGCAGAGCCAGGAGTAAGCCCTGTGCATTGCCAGGTGTGACCCAAAAAGAAAAAAAAAAATGGGTTTTGGTGGGAAGTCACTCTGGTGATTCCAGACCAGGCTTCGTAGGAAGGAAGGTTTAAAGCTTGAGTGACAGTATGGTCCAGTATGGGCCCAGTAATCTTAGGGGCCACTGGGACTATGCCTGGTGCTACCAGAGTGTCAGGGGACATACTTGCAGCCCCATGCATGGCAGGCATGCACTCCAGCCCTTTGAGCCACCGGCCCGGCCTCCTGACATTTTTTAAGCCAGAGTAATAAATGTCAGTGGCTGCCTACTTCCTGCTCTCCGGTTAGGGGACGGAAGTGGCCCCTCTCTGTTGAAAGTCACTGCAACGTGGGCCAGTTCTTCCTGGTAGTTGGAGGAGCCTAATGGAACCGCTCTGCTGATGTGAGGAGTATGAGTCAGCGCTGTCTCGAGTATTTTCAGAAAACACATGAGGGAAATGTGCCTGATGCGTTTATATTCGACTTCTCACTGGAGTTTTTGGCGAGAGAAATGAATGAGCTGCAGGCTCCCGGTGGGGTTTTGGCATTGGGAGCTCCCACAGGAAATGGAAAAGGAAACAAGTAAGAGGAAGGTGTTTGTTCGCCCCCCCCCCGCCCCTCCCCCCCAGCTCTGGGCTAGGGTGTTTCCACAAAGCCTGGTGCATCCTTCTAGGGCAAGCCAACCCCCTCCACTGAGCTCTTTCCTTCCGGGGACCACTCTTTCTTTTTCCCTTCAGGTGGACTGGTGGTTGCCTCTCTGCTGTTGCAGCTGGACCCGATTATTATGCCACCCTTTAGGGGTCTCTTATGGCCACAACTTTGTAAATAGTCCCCTTTGTAATTAAGCTTATCTTAAAACCATCCTATTTTTGAGTGTGCAGTGTCTGTTGGTATGCTCACCCTCATCAGTTCACAGATTTAAAGCACATACACATGCATGCGTGCGAGCGCTCGCACACACACACACACACACACACACACACACACACACACACACATACATATACATGCACACAGCTTGCATCTGAACGCCAGCCACACACCATTCTATTCACAAAGACCAGCTGTCAGATCACAAGCTGGCTCCGGACCCTGATATTTTGAGTGTGTAGAAACAAATAACTGAGAAGTCAATGCCCTCGATTCATGGCCTCCCCAACTATGTCTCTGCAGAATGCTGTGCAGAGAAATGGACAGCGAGTCAAAGACACAGTTGGACAAAATGTGCTGGCTGTTGGGGGCGAGATGTGCATGTGGGGTTTTGTCATAGGGAGGCGACAGAGCATCCCTTTGTGCCACTGAGCGCTGTGCAGTAGGTGTCTAGCCCCAGCAGATTTGCAGTGACAAGTTCAGTACCTTAACTACCTCCAGACCTTTGGCTTCACCGTTTTTTCATGCTGAAGATATCAAGACTTTAAAAGCAGAAGAGCAGTATGTATCAAACCTACTCTGGAAGGATTTATTATTTTGGCAGAGAAGTCGGTCTAAAGGCAACCACTAAAGAAATGAAAAACAGGCTATAAGCTTTCAAATCATCAGGCAAAAAATACAAGCACATGTGCACACATACACAAAACTGAAAAAAGAAGTCCACCCCAAACCACAGAAAATAGAAGAAACATGAAAATAAAAACCATGGGATGGGAGCTTTCCACACAGTCTACCCGGGTTCAATCCCCAGTGCCCCATATGATCCCCAAATACTCCAGGAGTAATCCCTGAGCACAGAGTCAAGAATAAATCCTGAACACCACCGGGTGTGGGCCCCACACACACACAGAAATTAAGTAGAAAAGATATCAAAAAATCAGATGATGGGGCTGGAGCGATAGCACAGTGGGTAGGATGTTTGCCTTGCACACGGTTGACTTGGATTCGATTCCCAGCATCCCATATGGTCCCCTGAGCACCGCCAGGGGTGGTTCCTGAGTGCAGAGCCAGGAGTGACCCCCTGTGCATAGCCGGGTGTGAACCCAAAAGCAAAAAAAAAAAAAAAAAATCAGATGATGAATTAAGGTTGCTGTATCAATTATATTAACAAATGTAGCACTGTAGCACTGTTGTCCCGTTGTTCATCAATTTGCTCAAGTGGGCACCAGTAAGGTCTCCATTATGAGACTTGTTGTTACTGTTTTTGGTATATCGAATACGCCACGGGTAGCTTGCCAGGCTCTGCTGTTCGGGCAGGATACTCTCGGTAGCTTGCCGGCCTCTTTGAGAGGGACGGAGATATCGAACCTGGGTCAACTGTGCACAAGGCAAAAATGCCCTACCTGCTGTGCTAACACTTCAGTATATAGGAATAAACCCATTTACATTGGAGCATGAAATAATATCGTGCTGTATATTTTGTAGAAGAGATACATTTTTACAAAAATAATTCAGAAAAGTTAAAAATAAAACATTAACCAAGAAAATTTGCAGCTGAGACTGCAGAGTTACCATTTCAGTAAGGTGAAATTTCAAATAAAAATGCAAAATGAGGTAAAAGTAAGCTAAAAAGTAGAGGAGTAGCAACATTTTAATCTAGTTTTCAGAAATGCACCAGATAGCATAGCTTCAAAATCAAGGATTAGATATGATAGTGAAGACTTGAGTCAGAGAGATAAGAGGTTGAGCGCACGGTTTGTATGCAGGAGACCTGGATTTAATCCCTAAATCTGCATGATCCCCTGAGCATGTTGGAACTGAGCCCCAGAGCGTAGAAGTGCGAGTAGCCCCCAGGCACCATCAAGGTGGCCAAAAAAAAAAAAAAATTAGAGAGCAATGACAGTAAAGACTAACAACAGATAATGCAAATAGAAATAGAATGAGGGGCAGGAGTGATAGTACAGTCTGTAGGGTGTTTGCCTTGCACACGGCCACCAGGTTCAATCCCCAGCACCCCATACTATTCCCAAAGTCTGCCAGGAGTGATACTGGAGTGCAGAGCCAGGGATAAGCAGTCACGTGTGTCCCAAAAAGATGAAAGGAAGAGAAAGAAAACGAGAAAGAAAGTGAGAAAGAGGGGCTGGAGCGATAGTACAGTGGGTAGGGCGTTTGCCTTGCACACGCCCCACCCAATTCGATTCCCAGCATCCCATATGGTCTCCCAAGCTACGCCAGGAGTGATTCCTGAGTGCAGAGCCAGGAGTAACTCACTGGGTGTGTCCCAAAAAGCAAAAAAAAAAAAAAAAGTGAGAGAGAGAAAGAAAGGAAGAAAGAAAGAAAGAAAGAAAGAAAGAAAGAAAGAAAGAAAGAAAGAAAGAAAGAAAGAAAGAAAGAAAGAAAGAAAGAAAGAAAGAAAGAAAGAAAGAAAGGAAGGAAGGAAGGAAGGAAGGAAGGAAGGAAGGAAGGAAGAAAGAAAGAAAGAAAGAAAGAAAGAAAGAAGAAAGAAAGAAAGAAAGAAAGAAAGAAAGAAAGAAAGAAAGAAAGAAAGAAAGAAAGAGAGAAAGAGAGAGAGAAAGAGAGAGAGAAAGAGAGAAAGAAAGAAAGAAAGAAAGAAAGAAAGAAAGAAAGAAAGAAAGAAAGAAAGAAAGAAAGAAAGAAAGAAAGAGAGAGAGAGAGAAAGAAAGAGAGAGAGGGAGGGGGGAGGGAGGGAAGGAAGGAAGGAAGGAAGGAAGGAAGGAAGGAAGGAAGGAAGGAAGGAAGGAAGGAAGGAAGGAAGGAAGAGAAGAAAGAGAGAGAGGGAGGGAGGGAGGGAAGGAAGGAGGGAGGGAGGAAGGAATCAACCAAATGAACACAACCGTGGGTTTTAATTAAACAGACTGGAAAGGTAGAGAAGCTGAGTAGTACTTAAACAGGATTGAACTTGGGCCAGAGAGATAGTACATGGGATAAAGTGCTTGCCTTGTATGACGCCTACCTGAGTTCAACCCCAGGAACCATATATGGTTCTTTGAGCACTGCCAGGAGTGACCTCTGAGCACAGAGCCAGGAGTAAGCCTTGAGCACAGACAAGTGTGGCTCAATACACCCTCCCCCCAATTATGTGATTGACCTTGAGGTACAAAAAAATTAAACTTCACAAATGTAAGTCAACAGTAAATCAAAACACTCCCATGGGACAAGAGTCTTCCACAAAGCCTACCCAGGTTCAATCCCGAGTACCTTATATAGCTGCCCAAATACCTACAGGAGTAGTCTCCCTGAGCACAGAGCCAGGAGTAAACCCTGAACAACACCAGGGTTTGTGTGCCCCCCCTCCAAAAAAAAGAAAACCCATTCATCATATCAGGTAGATTCATCCAAGTCAATAATACTAGGGGAAACCTTGGGGTAGGAAATAGTACAGTGGCTTCATCGCCAGCATTGCATGTGGTCCCCAAGCATATTTTCCCTAAGCTTGTCAGTAGAGATCCCTGAGCACAGAGCCAGGAGTAACTCTGAGCACACCACCCCCCCCACCAAAAAACAAACAAAGAAACAAACAAAAAAGGTATCACCTAAATAAATTCCAGGAGCCAGAAAAAATAACAGTGGGTGGGGTGTTTGCCTTGCATGAAGCAGGCACCACATACTGGTAATCCTTGGTCACAGGGCCAGAGCTAGCGCTGAGCACAGCCAGGTATAACCCCCGAACAAAACAAACAACATCCTAATAGAATAAGAAAAGACTGAAAGCTACCTAACATGGTTTTATATATACATATGTACGTGTGTACATGTCTATGTATATGGGTGTTTTTTGTTTTTTTTTTTTGGAAAGCCAGCCTCATGCTTTAGAGTGAAACAGGAACTATATCCCTACCAAAGTTCAGACAAGAGTGACCATCAACATCACCAGCATTAGACTCTGGCAGTTCAAGTCAAAGAAATCAAACGAGAACGAAATACTGAGATGGATTTGTCAGAAAGGGACCAACACCAACACAGATGATGTGGCTGGAAAGGTTTAGGATGATGACAGTTCCCAAAGTTAATGCATAAAACTCAGCAAGCTTCCTTTCTGATACAATTCTATCGGAAAATATAATGGAGGGGCCAGAGCATAGCACACAGCAGGTAGGGCTCTTGCCTTGAACACTGCTTTGCCTTGAACCCGGGTTCAATTCTGACACACACACACCACGCCCCCTAAGATCCCCCAAGCCTTTCAGGAGTAAGCTCTGAGTGCAGAGTCAAGAGTAAGCCTTGAGTACAGTCATGTGTGCCGCCCCCCTCCCACACATACCACTAACACCACACCATACACACACACACACACACACACACACACGCACACACACAAAAAGAGAAACATATATAATGGAGATTGTAGTTACAATAGCAATGAAAAGTTAAATATTCAGAAAAAAAATTTAAAGGACATGTAAGGACCTTTATAAAGAAAATATTAGGACTGGAGCAATAGCACAGCGGGTAGGGCGTTTGCCTTGCACACGGCCGACCCAGGTTTGATTCCCAGCATCCCATATGGTCTCCCGAGCACTGCCAGGAGTAATTCCTGAGTACACAAGCCAGGAGTAACCCCTGTGCATCACCAGGTGTGACCCAAAAAGCAAATAAAAATTTTTAAAAATTAAAATAAAAAATAAAGAAAACATTAAATATATACAGGACCATTTTATATTATGCTTTTGAATAGAAAAGCAACATTAGTCAAATGTTAGTGCTCAATTAATCTGTGAATCCTAGGTGGGCTTTTTTTTTTGCTTTTTGGGTTACACCCGGCAATGCTCAGGGCTTACTCCTGACTCTGCACTCAAGAATTACTCCTGGCAGTGCTTGGGGGACTATATGGGATGCTAGGAGTCAAATCTGAGTCGGTCACGTGCAAGGCAAACGCCCTATCCACTGTGCTATCACTCCAGCCCCCAAGGTGGGCTTTTTTCAATTTTTTTGTTTTTGGTTTTTGGTTTCATGAACCATATCCTGAGTTGCTCAGAAGTTATGCCTGGCTCTTTACTCAGGAGGGACCCCTGATGGTGCTCAGAGGACCATATGGGGTGTCAGGGATTCGAACTGGGGTCAGGTGAGATACAAGGCAAGCTCTCCAACCTCTGTGCTGTCTCTCCACTCTGAAGCCAGTGTGATTTTAATGAAAGTACTCTGGTTTGACTTCTGTTTGTCAGAAGGGGAACTTGTCAAAAAGAAAAAAATCAAATGAGGAAATAAGTGAGTCAGAAAAACCCTGAAAAAGGAAAAAGGAAAGTAAAAGGTTGGAACTAGACTGATTGGGCGTTTAGAAAAGATTACAAATTTGTCATCTGTGAAGGAGTTTGGTACTTAAAGATAAAACAAACAGCTCCGTGGACCAGAATATAGACAATCAGAAACATACTTCAGTACATATGAGCATGAAATTTCTGTGTAAAGGGGACACAAAATTAGTAGAGAAAGAGATACAGGGAAATTAGCTAATCATTGAATGTGTGTGTGTGTGTATTGGGGGTGGGGGGATGACAAACAAGGAATCCTGTTTTAGTCCTTAACTGAAAATAAATTCCAAATGGATATAGGATGCAATAATTAAAAATAAAACAAGAGCTGGGGCTGGAATAATAGCACAGCGGGTAGGGCATTTGCCTTGCATGCGGCTGACCCGGGTTCAGTTCCCAGCATCGCATCCCATATGGTCCCCTGAGCATTGCCAGGAATAATTCCTGAGTGCAGAGCCAAGAGTAACCCCTGTGCTTCGCCAGGTGTGACCCAAAGAGCAATAAATAAATAAATGAATAAATAAAAATAAACAAGAGCAATAGTACAATGGGTAGGGTGCTTGCCTTGAATGTGGTCAACTCCGATATCCCATACGATCCCCTGAGCCCCACCAGGGGTAAAACAAATCTTAAAACTAATGAAAATAATATATGGGGCCAGGGAGAAGGATCTGTGGTAAAGGACGTCCTTGCATGCATAAGGAGCTGGGTTTGAGACCAGCTCTGAGAAACAAAAAAGCTTAAAAACTATGCGAATTTCCCATTCTTCTCTCCTCTCTGCCTTGGTAACCACCATCAACAAAAATAATTGGTGAATTTGTTTTTATTCTGGTAGGGAATTCTGGCAGCACACAAAACTCAGGTTCCTGATGGTAAATTGTTTTTATTTGGGAACCACACCCAGGAGTACTCAAGAACACTGCTGGTGCCAGAGACTGGACCCATATGCAAAATGTTCCAGTCCTCTGAGCTATCCCCCGGGTCCCCAAAAGCAACTATTTAAGGAATTTCTCCACAGAGGCTATTTAAACTTCGGCAGGGAAAAACAAGGAATAAACTGAGGTAAAACCAAACTGGGAATGGGGGGTCTGGAGAAATAGTAGCCCAGGCAGGGTGTTTGCCTTGCATATGGCCGAGCCTGATTTAATCCCCAGTATTCCAAGCGGTTCCCTGAGGCTACCAGGAGTAATTTGTGACTTCAGAGCTTGAAGTAAACCCTGAGCACAGCTGGGTGTGGCCCCCAAACAAAAACAAAACAGGGAATAAATGTAACATGTGTCATAGAGAAGTCACTTTTTTTTCCGTTCTACTGGAGTGATAGCACAGCAGGTAGGGCGTTTGCCTTGCACGAGGCCAACCCGGATTCGGTTTCTCCGTCCCTCACGGAGAGCCCGGCAAGCTACCGAGAATATCCCACCCGCATGGCAGAGCCTGGCAAGCTACCCATGGCATGTTCGATATGCAAAAACAGTAACAAGTCTCATAATAGAGACGTTACTGGTGCCCACTTGAGCAAATCAATGAACAATAGGACGACAGTGCTACAGTGCAATCCTCAGAGAACTAGAGTAACTTAAAATAAGTAAAGAATATTGGGACTGTAAAGACACTCCAGTGGGTAGGGTACTTGTCTTGCATGCAGCTGACCCAGGTTTAATCCCTGGCATTCCATATGGTCCCCCGAGCCCTTCAGGAGTAATCCCTGAGCACAGAGCCAGGAGTAAGCCCTGAGTACAGCCACGTGTGTCCCCCCTCCACACCCCCAAATGAAGAATATAAGCCAAGGCACATTTCATTTTGTAATTGCTAGCATCTCAACTTGTAGTTTATCTTTTCTTTCTTTTACTTTGTGGGGTTCTCTGCTCTCTCTCTCGCTCTCTCTCTCTCTCTCTCTCTCTCTCTCTCTCTCTTTCTCTCTATTTCCTAAATAAAACTATTTCACTTCACAAAGAAAAATTTGTGCATATATGTATATATAATTTTGCTACATATAAGCACATTTATATAAACCTATAAATTTAGAGACATAGAAATAACTTAGGAAAGTCTCAACTTCACTCATAATTAGACAACTGCCAAATAAAACAGCAAGATGATTTCTTTGTCTTATCAGATTGGCCAAAATGAACACAGTTGATGACGCCCAACACCCAGGAAAATATTGGGAAACAGGAACGCTCATACACTATTGGCTGAATGAAATTTTGGTGCAACTTTGGGGGAGGCTATTTGGCAACATCTGTCAAAATCCTTTGACCCAGAATTCAACTGTGCGGATCATTAGTTCGTGGAGTTATACTCCACTTTTCTCATTTAGAAAAACAGGCACATGCATAAAATGGACTTTGAGGCAGCCCCTGGTCCTGCTTTTCTTTTTCTAAGGCCTGAATTGGGCGGGTCTCAAACATTTGTGTGCACCCAGTCAACTCAGGGGCCGGTTATAGCCCAAGTTGCTGGGTCCTGCTCCCAGAGTTTGGGGACTCCATGGGTTTGGGGAAGACCCCAGAATCTACCTTGCTGATAAGTTCTCCCTCAGTGCTGTCGCATGGAAAGCCCCGTCTTTAGCCTGCTGTGGGGCCTGGGGTGGGGTGCAGGCGGGGCGCCTGCAGCAAGGAGTTCCTTTGAAGCAAAGGAGAGACAGGTGTGCTAAAGAAAAGGAGAGAGAGAGGGAGAGAGAGGAGAGGAGAGAGAAAGGAGAGTAAGAGGAGAGAGATTGGGGGAAGAGAGAGAAGAGGGAGAGACTGAGAGACAGAGAGAGACAGAGAGAGGAGAGGAGAGAGAAAGGAGAGTAAGAGGAGAGAGGGGGAAAGAGAGAGAAGAGAGAGGAGAGAAAGAGAGAGGAGAGGAGAGAGATTGGGGAAGAGAGAGAAGAGAGACTGAGAGAGAGACAGAGAGAGGAGAGGAGAGAGAAAGGAGAGTAAGAGGAGAGAGGGGGAAAGAGAGAGAAGAGAGAGGAAAGAAAGAGAGAGAGGACAGGAGAGAGAAAGGGGGAAGAGAGGAGAGAGGGGAGAGAGAGAGAGGTGGTCTCATGACTGTCAGATGCACAGAGACATTTGAGCCTCTTCAGGAAGTAGCACCACGATTCCTCTTCCCCTGTAGGAGGGGCTTTACCTCTGTTTATTGTTAACGTTAATGTTCAACCATACCTATGTGTACCCCCACCCTTCATGATTTCTATACAACTACTCTGTATGAGAAAAAGGGGGGAGAAAGGAGAAATAACTACGCTGTAAGAGAGGAGGAGGAGAGGAAAGAGAAATAAATGGTGACTGACTACCAACCAGCCTGTGGCCCCTGTTCCTCCGTTTCCCCTCCCCCCACTCAATTTCTCTGTCCTCCGTTGTTTGGCTGTCACTTTCATGCTGGGTTTCTCACTGTTGGTCCGCCTGGGGAGGTGACTCGGACACTGAACACATGCATTGCGTGCGTCCATGCTTTTTGAACTCACACCTATTCAACTTCTGCCCAGATTAACATACTGAACATCTCCAGCACCCGAGAACTCTCTCGCGGTCCCTTGTAGTCCAAAGTGATCTGTCCATCCAGTTTCCATTCTACCTGCTTGTAAACGTCTCAACTGGAATCATAATCACTCCACCTTATTGCTTGACTTCTTTTATTCAGGATGGTTTTTAAGATTCAGGTCTGCCATTCTAGGAAGCCATTATTCCCTTTTTTCATTGCCACGTAATATTTCATTGTAGGGCAAAGCATTTATTTCTACTCACCAATTGGCAAAACTGAGTTGTTCCCAGTTTTAGACTGCCATGGATAAAGCTACTGTAGCAATTTTATTCTTGTCTCTTCCTGAACGCAAGCTCCTGGTTTCTCTCCGGTAGAAGCTGAGGAGTAAAATTACAAGATCATAGCGCTTACCTATGTCTGGTCTTTTGTAGTTTCGGCCAAGTTACTTTCCAAGTCCTATAAATTTGCTCTCTCACCAGCGATGTATGAGCTTTGGCTATTTCGCAAGTTTGTTACTTTTGGCAGTCCTTTTAATTCTAGTCTTTCTGATGGGAATGGATTATTGATTTGTTTGTTTTGGGGCCATACCCAGCTGTACTCGGGGCTGACTGATGGCTCTACACTCAGAGGGCCATCTGGGATGCCCGGGACCAGACCCAAGTCTGCTGCGGGCAAAGCAAGCGCCTTACCCCTGTACTAATTCTCCAGTCCCAGGTCATTGATTTTGAATTGAAAAATATTTTTAAACTCACATTTAACAAATATTTGCCTTAAATGGGTGGTTCATGGCTGCTGGGACTTTGAAGACTCGTCGGACTCTTATAAGTACTCGAATTCTCGGAGGGGGTGAGGGGGTGTTTCTGCCTATGCATGGGCCCGAGTCCCCCCAGATGGCTGCTGCTCCATACCCCACCCACCTTGCCGTGGAACATGCCCTTTATTTCCCCAGGAACAGGAAGAGCTCTGCTGGGATCCCACAGGGAGATGTTTCCCATCACCGACAACATCTGGGGAACATCTGGTAAGCCCATCCCAGGACAGTGAGAAGGTTTACTGGGGAAAACATTGACTTGACTCTTTTTCCAATTCCCCTCTCTTTTCCCTTATTCTTCCACCGTCCTGCTCCCCTCCCAACCCATCACCCGTTCAGCTCTCTGTTCCCAGCTTACATTTCGGACCTTGCTGACTCCCTGTCCTGGTCTCAGAGCTGTAAAGCTGTCAAGCTTCCCCAGCAGGACACAAACCAAGGTTGCCTGGGAGACCCTCCATCCTGAGCCACAGAAGTGCAGCACATTTTTTTTTTTTTAGTGAATTAAAAAAAATTTTATTAGTGAATCACTGTGAGGTACAGTTATAAACTTATGAACGTTTGTGTTTGCATTTCAGTCATACGGTGATTGTTTACCCATCCCTCCACCATTGCCCATTCACCTCCACCAATGATCCCAGTATCCCTCCCACCACCCCCCACCCCATCCCCCACCACCACACCCTGCCTCTGCGGCAGGGCATTCCCTTTTGTTCTGTCTCCTTTTGGGTGCTGTAGTTTGCAATGGAGGTATTGAGTGGCCTTCGTGTTCGGTCTATGGTCTACTTTCAGCACGCATCTTTCAACCTAAATGGGTCCTCCCAACATCCTCTACTTGGTGTTCTCTTCTCTATCCCAGCTGCCTTTTCCCCCAGCACGTGAGGCCAGTTTCTAAGCTATGGGGCAGACCATCTGGTCCTTATCTCTACTACTCTTGGGTGTTAGTCTCCCATTCTGTTACTTTATATTCCACAGATTAGTGCGATCTTTCTATGTCTGTCTCTCTCTTTCTGACTCATTTCACTTAATATGATATTTTCCATGTTAATCACATATATGCAAATTTCATGACTTCATCTTTTCTAATAGCTGCATAGTATTCCATTGTGCAAATGTACCAAAGTCATCTGTTTTTGGGCACTTCAGTTTTTTCCATATTTTGCTATTGTAAATAGTGCTGCAATGAACATATAAGTGCAGATGTCACTTCTACTATACCTTTTTTGCCTCTCCGGGATATATTCCCAGGTGTGGTATTGCTGGGTCAAATGGGAGCTCAATTTCTAATTTTTTGAGAATCGTCCATATTGTTTTCCAAAAGGGCTGAACCAGTTGGCATTCCCACCAACAGTGAAGGAGAGTCCCTTTCTCCCCACATCCACGCCAACACCGGTTGCTTTTGTTCTTTTGGATGTGGGGTGCAGCACATTCTTGCAAACTGACACAAGAATGGTAAAAGTGATCAACTTTTCTGGTCTGGCCTATCTTCTGCAAACTGGAAGCTTGAATTTGAGAGACTCCATTGGAGAAGACAAGGACAGAGAACTTGAACTCCACTGAAAGTCATAGGCATCCCATGTTTCCTGAGGACCTGGCCGGGGCATTCGAGGCAGCCAGGAAGAAGTGGGCAATGAAAGGATTTCCTAGGGTCCAGCCAGCAGTCTGGACCCAGCAGCTAGAGGGAGAGTGGGGGGGAGGGGTCCCTGAGGAGGTGGGGGTGGGGCACGTAGAGGCAGAGTCAGTTCTGCAGCCTTTAATCTCCCTCCTGAGCTCAGCCACGCCATGGCCTCCATGGCCTGGCTGTAGGTACTGACCCTTCCAGTTCCTGCTCCCCCATCTCTTCAACTCCAGCTCTCTGTATCTACATGCGTGTTCTGGTATGCCTATTCCATAGGTATAGCATCCACAGGCACACAGCCCCTCTGCCTTGCCACTGCTCACAGTGGCTGGAGGCCAGCATCCTGGGAAGTCAGATGCACAGGCCCCACCGGACCATGGCTGACAGCCCAGGGAGAGCACACACACACACACACACACACACACACACACACACACACACACACACACAGCACCCAGTGGAGACAGAGGTGCAGGAGAGTTGGAGCTGGGGCTGGGTGAGAGCTTGGTCAGACATGGAAGGGAAGACAGAGGCCCCCAGCTCTGAAGGTCCCCTGAGTTGAGACTCCATCCTGAGGGACCCCCCAGCTGGCCCTCCTCCTACACACCCGGCTGCCTCTGAGGCCTCCTGGAAGGAGCTGCTGGGGCTCCCCACAACCTTCTCTTCCTGCCCGAGCCCCTCTACACACACCTGGGACCCAAGGGGGCCCTTTTCACCAGCTGCTCCAGCCCAAGGCCATCTGAGGCAAGAGTCTCCCAATCCGCACCTGGAAGAAGGAAGGGCCAAGAAGCCTGTGCGGGCCAGGCCAGTCCTATGGCCTCCAACTAGGACCTGCAAGGAAGGACCCAGAATGTAGCCAGAGCTGGGGGGAGGGTCAGCGCTCTGCTGGAGGCGGTGCATGCAGTCCCTGCAGCCCTAGGACTGCGCTAGGGAGGGGCAGAAAGGCATTTCAGGCGGGGAGCTGCAGGGCCAGGTGTGGGGGTAGTGGAGGCTGGGGAGAGGGGGAAGGTGGGTGGGTTACTACAGAGCACGGAGACACTGAGGCCTTGACCCCAAGTCCCGTAAGGTCTGGTGGGCGCGAAGGCAGTAGTGGGCTTTTCCTGTCTTTGTTTGTTTGGTTTTGGGTCACACCTAGTGATGCTCAGGGGTCACTTCTGGCTCATGCACTCAGGAATTACTCCTGGCGGTGCTTGGGGGAACATATGGGATGCTGGGAATCAAACCGGGTGGGCCGCGTGCAAGGCAAACGCCCTACCCGCTGTGCTATTGCTGCAGCCCCTTTCCTGAGAACTTTTACATTGCTTATACTCTTTATTTTTGGGTTTGGGGGCCACACCCAGCAGCGCTCAGGGCTTACTCCTGGCTGGGCACTCCTGGCAGGCTCGGGGAATCCAACCGGGGCGGTCTCGCGCGCAAGGCAAGCTCCCTGTCCGCCGAACTATCGCTTACATTCCCAATATTTCAAACGTAATTTTCATAATTTTTTTTTTTTTTTTTTTTTTTGCTTTTTGGGTCTCACCCGGCGATGCACAGGGTTTACTCCTGGCTTTGCACTCAGGAGTTACTCCTGGCGGTGCTCAGGGGACCATATGGGATGCTGGGGATCGAACCCGGGTCGGCCGCGTGCAAGGCAAACGCCCTACCCGCTGTGCTATCGCTCCAGCCCCAATTTTCATAATTTTATATTTAAGGAAGGGGCGTGTGGGAGGCAGGCTGGGGCTAGCTGAGGTCTCAGACCCGTGGTCGTGGGCTTCTGCCGTCTCTGGCCCATGGGCAAGAGATGCGGGCTGGGCCCCCTAGGACCTCTTTGCCCTCTCCCAACGCGACCACCCCCAACCCCAGGCTCGTCTCGGTCTTCAGTAGATTTTGCGATGGGGAGGGGAGGGCTCAGGGAGGGGGTCAGGGCGGGCAGGTTCAGATCCGATTACGGTAGAGTGCAGCGGGTGGGGCAGTGGGGGCGAGCGAGGCGTGTCCCCCGCCCCGCTCCGCCACTTTCTCGGCCGCCCGCTGGCCTTCGGGGAGGCTGCGCGCCATTCCGGGCCTCAGTTTGCCCATCCGTAAGCCGGGGCTGCCGGGTGTCTGTGGGGGTGTGTGCGTAGGCAGCGACTTTGGGACCCCGCGTCCGGAGCGCGAGAGGGCGCCGGACAGCCGGGCGCGGAGGGCGGAGTGCGACCGCGGGGGTCAGAGTCCAGCAAGAGGCGCCGCCGCCGCCGCCGCCGCCGCCGCGCCAGCTCCCGGCTGCCGCGGGGGAGCGCGCCAGAGACGGGGCGGGACCTCCTCCCGGGGGCGTGGCCTGTGAGCGGCCCGGCCTACGTCAGCGCCGCGAGTCCCGGAGTTTTCCACTGCCGGGGGGCGGGGCGCGGCCGCAGGAGGGGCGGGGCCTCCGCACCGGGGCGTGGCCGGAGTGGGCGTGGCCGGAGGGGGCCCGGCCGACGTCAGCGCCGCGAGTCCCGGAGTTTTCTGCTGCCGGGGGCGGGGCGGGGAGGGCCGGGGCTGAGGGGCGGGGCCTCAGTGCCGGGGGCGGGGCCGGCGAGGGCCCGGCCGACGTCGGCGCCGCGAGTCCCGGAGTTTTCCACTGCCGGGGGGCGGGGCGGTGGGCGGGGCCGCGCGCAGCCAGTCTCCCGCCGCCGCCGCTGCCGGACGCGCAGAGCGTGGGGTGGCAGGGCCCGCGGCGGCCGGCCGAGTGAGCGCAGGGTCGCGGTGCGGGGGCCCGTGCCCCGCCACGACGCGGCTCGTGTTTGCTGCCCTTTCTGAGCGCCCGGATCGCAGGTGAGCGCCGTGGGCCGCCGGGCCCCGCCGGACAGTCGCGACTTTGGGGAGGGGGCGTGCGGCGCGGGCGGTGGTCCTTGCCCCCTGCGGACCCTACCGTTTGGCCCCCGCTCTGCCAAGCCCGAGCGGACGCCGTGTGGGTGCGCAGCGCCTCGGGAGCCCGGACTCTGCGTCTCCACGGTGGGACGAAGGGGTTGGGGGCGACGACGGGTCCAGGAGCCGCTCCGGTTTCGCGCTCTGGTGCCCGCGACCCCCCTCCCCGAAGTTCCCCCGGGAAGTGGCGGCGACCCCCACTCCGAGCCCCGTGGCGGGCGGCAGCCGAGCCCCGTGTGCGTGCTCGGGCTGGGGGGCGACGCGGGCACGGGCGCGCATCCGCGGGGCGAGTTTCCTTTTGACCCAGTTGCCGGAGAACTTTTGAGAAGTTCCTCGCGTGGCCGGGGCAGGTGACATTTGTCGCCTTCCTCGCCGGGCGCCCTGCCGGCGAGCGGGGAGCGGGCCCGCGGCGCGTGCCGGGCGCCCCCACTGGGCGGGGGTCGGGGCGGCAGGGGAGGCCCGGCCGGGAGTCGCCGACCCCGGGAGCGGGGTGGGTGGGGGGAGGGAGGGATTGTGTCGTGCGCTCGCTCACCTGTTTGTCAGACACCGTCACACGCGGAGGCCACCGCCGTGAGTCACGGGGGCCAGCGGCGCGGGCCACCCGCGGGCACTCGTAGGCCCTGTGTCCCACGCGCGCGCTTCCTCCGGGTCCTCAGTTTCCCCTCCCCGGGGGCCTCTCCGCCGGCCCACGTCGCGGCAGCAGTCACACACTTAGTCACTCCTCTGCGCTGGCACAGTCACAGCCAGAGCCCACATTCCTGACACACAGGGTCCCCACCCCTCCCCGGCTCCGCTGCCCACCCACCCACACCTCCACCGCCGGGCCTCGCAGCTCATCACCTCGCCCCCGAAGCCGTGACCTCACGGCCCTCCCGGGGAGGTCACCGAGGCCGGCCCCCTTCCTCCGGGGGCCCTGCTGCTGTCACTGTCAGCTCTCACCTAGCCCGTCACACCCCCTCCACTCCCGGTGCTGAGCCATCTTTTTAAAATGCAAATCTGGCCCTGCCCCTCCCTCCTTACACCCGCGGCGGCTTCCTGTGCCCTCCGGCTAGCGCCTGCCTCCCCGCCCGGCCCCGGCCGCCCCGGTCCGGCCGCCCCTCCCCCCTCCGCTCCGGCTCTGCCGGCTCCCGGGAACTCCTCCTCCTCCTCCATCCCTTCCTGGGAGAGACCTGCCCGCTGCCCGCGCCTCCCCGCCTCTAACTGTACTCTCCTCCTCCCCGCCCCGGTCCCCAGCTGCCTGGCTCGCGCCCTGCACTCTCCCGGGCAGGGCGCAGCGCTGGGCCTGTCATCGACCTAATAAGCGCTCGTTGAAGGAATGAATGAATGACCCCGAAGGGGAGGCCTCTCAGGTGGAGGAAGCTGTTGCCGTCAGGTGCGATTTCCCTTCTGCTGGAACAAATGCTCCCTGGACCAGCGGGCCTTTGGCACCCACCCAGGCCCTGGCCCCTGGGGGCCAAGTCAGGGGAGCCGGCCCCCTCCCCCGAGATCCCTGGTGGCGTCAGCGCAGGGCGTTGGGTGTTCCGCGGCTTTCTGTGTGCCCTCTCTGGCCTGTCCAGGCTCTCTCGGCAGCCAGTCCCATTTGAGGATGGTGGGAGAACTTAGGGCTCGCCTCTCCTGGGGGGTCACGTGACCCCAAGTATTGGGGAGAGCTGACCTCCGCCTGGCCACAGCCTGGGGCTCTGAGGCTAAAGGACACATTCTCCAGATTCCAGGAGGAGGGTGGAGGCAGCTGAGGGTGCCCCCTCCCCAGTACCAGCTTGGGCTGGGGGCTGGGGGCACTGAGAATGGGGGGGGGGGCTTGCATAGGGGGTGGGAAAGAGCCCGCTGCTGCCCAGCAAGTCTGTGTGTGTCCGGTGTCAGAGTGAGGTGGTCCTCCCCATGTCCAATTGGTGGTGGGGAGCGGCCCCCTGGCCCTGAGCTGTCCTGGCTGGAGTGTGGCCCGATTCTCCAGGGCCCAGGCAGATCCCGGAAGAAGCCCGGTGCTCTGACTCAGGGCCTGTCTCCAGGGCTCCTTGGGGGTGTGGTATTTCTGTCTGAGCCAGCTCCTGGGAATTGCTTTTCCTTCCTCCAGGACCCCGGGAGGGGGGCTGTGCTCACCCTGGGAACGGAGCCACGGCCCGGATCCTGATTCCTGGGGAGCTGCTGAGGGCCCCTCCCCCACCCTCTGACTCACTGTCTGACGCTTTTCTTGGCCGCTTTCGCGATCTTTCATTCCCTTTTTCTGACTTGGCCTCTTCTGGCTGCATCTTTTGGTCTCATCTTCTGCCTCAGCCTCTGGATTCCTAGGTGGGACGGATGGACGGTCAGTCGGTCAGTGGGATATGAGGTCTTGAGGTTCTTTCTCCTGCCCCCCCCCCCCACGCCTTGGAATGGAGTTTCTCATTTCATTCCAGATCTGCACACCCCTCGTGGGTCCGTGCAGCCTGGCAGGCCTCCAGGGGTCCCTATCTGCCCCCCACCCCCTCAGCTCTCGT
This sequence comes from Sorex araneus, assembly GCF_027595985.1. NCBI lineage: Eukaryota > Metazoa > Chordata > Mammalia > Eulipotyphla > Soricidae > Sorex > Sorex araneus. The sequence goes on along the minus strand of NC_073305.1, from coordinate 37,496,783 downwards.
TCTGCAGGCCTGTCCGAGGCACAGCGGGGGTGGGGGGAGAAGGGGGTCTGGCATGCCACTGCTTCTCTGCAGCGGTGCACTCTGGGGCAACAGGGAGCCTTCCGAGGTGCCACCTGCCCACTGCCTCAGCTTCCCCCTCCTGCCGCAGACACCCTCTTCTGGGTCCCCTTCCTTTCCCAACTTCTGGTGCAAGGGCAGAAATAGAGCTTGGTGGGTCGGGTGCTGGCCTTGCACCAGTCCCATCCTCTGTATCACATGTGGCCCTCCTTGCCCCTCCTGGAGTAGTCCCTGAGCATCCCCAGGTGTGAATCCCAAACCAAAACCAGTTTGGGATTCAGCCCTCTGGTGCGGAATGGGGGTGGGGGTGGGGTGCAGTGGTCACACCCCTACTTTCTCAGTAACTGGCAGAGACCCTCAGCTGGACTTGAGGGAGCTGCTCCCAGGAAGCCCAGGCAGGACCAGGATTTGTTTGTTTGTTTATTGGCTCTGGGGCTCACTCTTGGCTCTTCATTCAGGGATCACTCCGGGGAGTATACTGGCAAGGCAACCGCGTCCCCACTGTACTGTCGCTTCAGTCCCAAGATCAGGATTTTTTCTTTTCTTTTTTTTTTTTTTTAAGATCAAGAATTGTGATGGGGAAGTCAAGGTGAGGGGTTGCGGGTGGGGCGGGCATCCATAGGGAAGGTGGGCTGGGTTCCAGCTTGTTCAAAGGTGAGCAGGTCAGGGCCGGCGAGGGAACTGCAAGTTCAGCTGGAGGATAGGCAGAGGGCGGGTGGGGAGAGAGTGGAGGGGAGACAGTGAGTGGCCAGGCCTGCTTTAGCCGCTCCTGGAATTCTGGACTTGATCCTAAGGGCAAGCTTCCCTGTGCTGTGCTCGGCTGGGGAGTGATTCTGAGCCTGGGTGTGGCAGGTGACTTGGTTTAATAAGATCACACCTGCTGCCCAGTAAAGATTGGGTGTGGGGAAGGGCAGAGCAGATGGGCCGGGCCAGGGGTCCTCGCAGGTGAAAGGTAATGAGCTTGAGCCTGAAGCCACACTGAGGGCCTAGAGCATTCGAACCTCACACCTATCCCGTGGCGAATTTGTGCAGTTGGAGACACCCAAGGCTCAGCTTAAAGGATTTCCAGATCCTGCATCTTGGGCCCCCCACCCCCACCCCACCAGACTTTCCGGTCCCTCCCCCTTCCATAGCCGCTCCTCCGACTAGTCCATGGTTGATAGGGGCCTGCCTCGCCCCAGCTGCAGTCAAGACAAGAGTGTGTGGGGGCTGGAGCGATAGCACAGCCGGTAGGTAGGGTGTTGGCCTTGCACGTGGCCAACACGGGTTCAAATCCCAGCATCCCATATGGTCCCCTGAGCACCGCCAGGAGTAATTCCTCAGTGCAGAGCCAGGAATGACCCCTGTGCATCACCGGGTGTGACCCAAAAAGAAAAAAAAAATAAAAAAGACGAGTGTGTGTCTTTGCATGCCGGTTGGGAGCATGTGCCCCTGAGTGTGTCCTTTCCACAAGGCAAATAACGCTCACTCACTAAGTGCTTATCACCATTCTAAGAATGGGACCAGCCAGTATCAACTCCTGTGAGCTTCCGCAGAGGTTTTTCAGACAGATCTCTGGAGAAACAGAGAGGGGAAGGAACTTTCTGAGGGTCACTCAGCACCCCCCCCACCCCCCCCCCACCCGCCAGTGGCCAATCTAGGTTTCACATGTGGTGGGCCATCTGGGTCCGCAGTGGAGTCTCTGAGTTCTGCTGGGGCACCCCCTCACCGTCCCCCAAGACTCTGCCTGGCCTTGTGTGCATGGCCTGAGTCAGGGTGAATTCCCGGGGCCAGGACAGGGCGCCAGGCTGTGGCTGGAGGGCGCGGGAGGGAGGAGTGGACCCGCCTGCAGATTTTCTGGCCAGTGGAGCTGGGTGGGTGGCATGCTGTTACTAAGATAGGGAACACAGGAAGGGGAACAGATGGCATGGGGTGGGGGTGGGGGACAGGCAGGGGTTCAGTTTGGGGGCCTGTGGAATTTGGTTTCTAGGGGACAGCTTGGGAGCACCTCCCAGCAGGCACGAGAGTGGGGGGGGGGCTGTATCACAGACTCACGGGCAGGCAAGTAGGGGAGCATCCTGTAAGTTGTGTCTCGAATTTGGGAAAGGATGGGGCTCTCCCAGCAGGCCTGCGCTGGTGACGAGATTCGGGGCTTGGGACTGTACGGGTGTGTCTGGGAGTCTCCATGTATGCACCCCACTTGCTGGGTCATGAGCCCCCCATCTCTGGAGACAGCCTGCAGGTCAGCTGGAAGCTGGCTTGTTTTTGTTTGTGGTTTGACCCTGGGAAGGGGGTGCTAAGCCTAGAAACTACCCGCTCAGAAGCCCCCGGAAACACCTGTGCCTGCTCTTCCCCACACCCCTCCCCCCTCCACCGGACCTGCCTGCAGCCTGTGCGCAAGGAGGGGGTGACAGGGAAGGAGGGGTTCTCCCCCCCCTCCCCCTCCCTCCCCCCGCCCAGTGGCCACCCGAGAGGGGCTGTGCTGGGCCCCCTTTCACCCTGCTAGTCTCTCAGGGACCTGGGGGTCCCAGCGCACCCTGGAGGACTCCAGCTTGCATGAGGGGCCTGGGGGGGTTGGAAAGGACACCTGAGCAGAGGAGACCCAGAGCCTTCTGGTTCGTTTTTCCTGTTCTCTCTCGTTTCCTGTGATGGCCTGAGGTGGGGGAGGGGCTCCCTGCACCGGGCCTCTGCACCGGTTCCCCTTCCTTCTGGGGGCCCGGCCGCAGGACAGGGCAGAGACCAGAGGAGGCAGAGGTAGTGCACTCAGCCTTTAGGATGGGGGCCAGAGCAGTGGGGGGGCTGTTCTTTTTTTTTTCCCAAAGCATTTACCGGAAGGGGCCCGAGTCCCCTAACTTGGATGTGCCCCCCCAGCCTGTAGGGATCTGGTTGCATCTTTGGGGTTGTGGGAGGTGGGAGCTTAGCCCCTCCAGGGGGGAGACTGTGGCATATCCCGGGCACTCTGCCGCCCACGTGTCGGTGGGGCTGTTTCACTGGAAACCATTTATTTCCATTTGAAGTTCTTTTGGACAGACAGGGTCAGCCGAGGCTGGGATTTTTAAGATCAGGCAACTGAGAGCCTGGATGGCCTTGGTTTCCCCCTTTCACCCCGCCCCCCTCCCTCGCCCCGGGGATTTCTGCGGGTGGGGGGTTTCTGAGGGAAAGTCTGATGCTCCCTCGCAGGGAGGGGCTGGGACTCTGGAATGAGGGTGGGGGCCAAGTCAAGGCCAGGCCCTTCCCCCACCCGCCGAGAGGGGCCCCGTGTGGGGGTGTGCAGGGAGGGGGTGGTGGTGGCGGTGTGGTGTGGTGTGGTGCGGGGCTGTGCGGTCGACTCTGCACAGGCAGACGCACAGATGCGAGCAGTGTGAATCATCCAGCCTGTGAGTCAGCCCAGGATTCCTGCCGGGGAGTGACATGGGCCGGGAGGTCTGGCAGCCCATCTGGCAGTCTGGGGCGTGCGGGTGTGGAGGTGGCTTGGAGGAGTCGCCGGGAAGGTGCCCTGCTCTGTCTTGGGAAGGAGTTGGGGGCCAGGGGAGGGGGTGGTTTCTGCACGTGCTAAGAGGTCGGGCCTGGGTAGAAGCCTGGGGAGAAGCCTGGGGAGAAGGGGGGGGGTAGGGGGGTGGGGGTTCGGAGGTGGGGTGGGCGAGGCCTGGGAGGCCCAGGCCTGGGAGGCCCAGGCCTGGGAGGCCCAGGCCTGGGAGGCCCTGGAGGCCCGGGAGGCCGTGCCTGCAAGCCCACCTTGGTGCGGGCGGGGGGGCGGGGCTGCCTGGGAGGGCGGGTGGAGGAAGATGGGAGCTCGATGCTGAGCACCCCTCTCCCTGCTGCAGGTACAGGCCCAAGGTCGTCTGCGGCCCCCACTGCGTCCCCGCGCCATGGCCGGGCTCCTGAAGAGGAAGTTTGACCAGCTGGACGAGGATTCCTCTTCACTGTGCTCGTCGTCCTCCTCACTGTGCTCCTCTGGTGGACACTCTCGCTCCTGCTCCCCGACCTCCTCCGTCCCCCTGGCCTGGGACTCGGACCAGGAGAGCCCCTGGGATCAAGTGCCCCTGCCTGTCCGTGACTTCTGCAGCTCCCCAAGTTTTACCCGTGAGTAGCCCTCTCGCCCAGGGACCCCCCACCCACCCCTCCTTTCTTCCTGAAGGTGACTTGAGGAGGTCCCCGGAGGTCGAGTCCCCGTAGCTTTAGCACTCGCACTGGTTCCCTCCTTGGCCACTTCCCCTAATACAGCGGTCACCAAGCAATGGCAACCTGCACTTGCCCGTGACCCAGGGATGCCCCGGCATACAGGACCTATGTCCAAGACGGCCCTGGGAGAGGTCTTTCCATCCTGGCCACGATGTTCCACTCCACGTTCCTTTCTCAGCTGGCTCTGGACTCCTGGGGGCCTGGCCCGCCGGCCAGTTTGGCTTGGCTGTGTCGGGATGGCCTGAACAGGTCTTTGCCCAGTGCGCCAGACCGTGTGACCCCAGACTGGCCGGAGGTGGAGCACACTGCTTCTCAGCCTCGTTTTATCAGCACGCCCTTCCCGCCAGCCCCAACCAACTTTGTGAGCTGTTTCTCTCCCTGATCTTCCCCTCACAACATACTAGTGTCCCAGATAGTGTTTGTGTATGTATGTATATTTCCATGTAGCACTGTCATCCCATTGTTCATCAGTTTGCTCGAGCGGGCACCAGTAACCTCTCCATTGTGAGACTTGTTACTATTTTTTGGCATATCGAATGCGCCACAGGTAGCTTGCCAGGCTCTGCCGTGCGGGCAGGATACTCTCGGTAGCTTGCCGGGCTCTCCGGGAGGGATGGAGGAATCGAACCCGAGTTGGCTGCATGCAAGTACTGTGCATAGAAAAAAAAAGCGATATTGGATTTCATTATCGAGGTTTTACTCTGCAAATACAAGAATGGCTTAATATAACATCCAATCAGGGTAATTTATCAAATCCTATGTCAGAAGGGGGGGGTATGTCTGCCCACTGTAGATGCTGAAAGAATATTTGATCAAATGTAACTTTCTAGATAAGCCCCTAGATAAAGAGAGGAATAAGTGAATTCTACCTTGAAGTGGTTTAAAAAAAAAAAATAAGTCCCCACCTCAAGCCAAGTGAGCGTTCTGTTTCATGAGAAAAATGCTAGAATCTTGACCACCAAGTCAAGCGCGGGATGGGGATGCCGTGTGTCCCCACAGCTGGTTAACATCACTCAAGGAGCACGAGCCACATGAGTTGGCAAAGAGGACAAACTGTTCCGTGCGGGAGACTGTGATCGGCAAATGGCCATTATTTACAGAGGGGCTGCCCCAGTCGGGTGTGAGTGGGAAACCCGCTGGAAGGGAATTCCTCCCGGGAGAGCGGCGGACCGGATGAGCACGCTAAGTGGAAATAGCTGGAATTGTCAGTATCCCACTGTTTTTCTGCTGGTTTCTTATGGTTCAGTCGTAAGCAAAGGCCGTCGAGGGAGGCCTGTTGCATGGTGCGGAAGCTCTCGAGTGGGAAGATGGGTATATCTTCGATTACATAAACCTGAGAAGCTGTTTAGTAAAATGCCATGAGCAAGAACAAAAGGCTGACATGTTTGCACAGAGAGGTGAGACAGACAGTCTGTGGCTCTCCAACAGAGAGCACGCCTACCCATCAATTGTGAAAAGGCTAGAAAACTATCCAGAGGCCCTGCAGTGCCTAATAAAGATGAGCAAGATGTTTAATCTTACCAGTGTGCTCCTTTCCGCGGGTAAATAACAATTAGCCCGTGTTGACATAGGTGTGGTGTTGGGTTTTACCAGCCCCTGATCCGGAGCTAGTCTGGCTCCTGAAAGGAACAGCCAGAGTTTCTTTCTGGCGAGGGGGGCGGGGGTGGAGGGGGCCGGGAAGAAGTGGAGTGAGGAGAGAGGCATTGGCTCCTTGCGCATTCCGCTGTGTCCCCAGAGAAGTGACGCGCTGTGTCCCCTCGCCCCCTCCAGCTCCGTCCATCCTGAGGCGGGCTTCTCGCAAGCGCCCCGGCCGAGTCGCCTTCGACGGCATCACCGTCTTCTACTTCGCCCGCTGCCAGGGCTTCACCAGTGTGCCCAGCCGCGGGGGCTGCACCCTGGGTATGGCCCCTCGCCACAGTGCCTGCCGCCACTTCTCCATGGCCGAGTTCACGCAGGAGCAAGCCCAGGCCCGGCAGGAGAAGCTCCGCCTCCGCTTGAAGGAGGAGAAGCTGGAGGTGCTGAGGTGGCAGGTAGGGACCCTGGTCTGCGCCTGCCAGCAGCTGCTCCGCCCTGGGGGGTGGGAGGGGTGGTGCACGGGCAGCGACGGCGGGCACAGCTTTGCCCCTTCTGTCGGGGGAGAAAGAGGCCCAAGGGGACGTGGGTGTGGGGTCGGGGGGCTGCCTTCTTGGTTACCCGCAGGGCAGGGCTGCTTGGGGGCGCTGTGGAAGGGCAGCCTCACAGGGGAGGGGGAGGGGCTCCAGAACTGGGAGGGACAGGGTTAGGAAATCCCTTTGCAAATGCCCCGAGGACAATGTCCTTGGCCGTGGCCGGGACTGTGGTATGCGCGGGGCCCAGCCCAGCGCCCGCTCACCGGGGGCGGTCCAGCTACAAGCTGACTGGGCACTCAGATCCTCACACCTGCTCTCGTCCCCTGCCCACCTGCCCCGCAGCAGCCCGACGCCGGGACGCCTCTGACGGTGGAGGCCATTGACGACGCCTCCGTGGAGGAGGACTTGGCCGTGGCCATGGCCGGTGGCCGGCTGGAGGAGATGACCTGCCTGAAGCCCTACCCGGCCCGGAAGCGGCGGGCCCTGCTGCGGGCCGCCGGGGTGCGGTGGATCGACCGGGAGGAGAAGCACGAGCTGCAGGCGCTGCGCCAGTCCCGGGAGGACTGCGGCTGCCGCTGCGACCGGGTCTGTGACCCCCAGACCTGCAGCTGCAGCCTGGCCGGCATCAAGTGCCAGGTGGGGGGCCCGCCCGGGCCGGCGGGGTGCGGGGCGGGGAGTCTGGGCTGGTGAACGCGGGGCGGCATTGCAGGTTGGGACTGCTGGCGACCCTCACGCCCGCCTCCCTCTCTCCCCCTGCAGATGGACCACACGGCCTTCCCCTGCGGCTGCTGCAAGGAGGGCTGCGAGAACCCCGAGGGCCGGGTGGAGTTCAACCAGGCGCGGGTGCAGACCCACTTCATCCACACCCTCACCCGCCTGCAGCTGGAGCAGGGGGCCGAGGGCGCCCAGGAGCAGGACGCCCCCGCCCAGGGCGCCCCGGCCAGCCCCGGGGAGCAGGCGCTGGCTCCCCCCACGTTCTCGCTGGCCAAGCCGCCGGGGGGCGGCGAGCTGGGCGACAGCAGCTGCAGCAGTGACATGACGGCCTCGTCCGCAGCGTCCGGCTCGAGCGAGGCCCTCGGCGGCCCCGGGCACCCGGCCCTGCCCGGCCCTGGCCTCCAGCCCGGCATGGATGATGACAGCCTGGCGCGCATCCTGAGCTTCAGTGACTCGGACCTGGGTGGGGAGGAGGATGACGAGGAGGACGACGGGGGAGTGGGGAACCTCGACAACCTCAGCTGCTTCCACCCCGCCGATTTCTTCGGCACTGGCGACCCCGGGGGCCTGGCCAGCTGGACCCACAGCTACTCGGGCCTTCCCGCGGGCCTCCTGGACGAAAACGCCAACCTCGATGCCAGCAGTTTCCTCAACAGTGGCCTGGCGTGCTCGGGAGGAGGCGGCCTCCCCGGCCCCTTGGGGCCGCCGGGCACGGACGCCGGCCACAGTAGCTCCGTGGACCTCAGCTTGTCCTCCTGCGACTCCTTGGAGCTGCTGCAGGCCCTGCCGGACTACAGCCTGGGCCCCCACCCCACCGCGCGGAAGGTGACCGACAGCCCTGACCACCTGGAGGCCCACCTCTTCCCCTTGCCCGCCTTCTCCCCGCCCAGCGACACCAGCACCTGCTTCCTGGAGTCCATCCTGGGCCTGTCGGAGCCGCCGGCCGACACCCTGGCCCCCCTCACGGACAGCCCGCTGCTGGAGGACCCCACCCTTGCACCACTGGTGGAGCCCGTGCCCGTGTGAGATCAGGGCCCTGTTGCTGTTTTGTTACTTGGGGGGGGGGGGGGCGGTTATCCCCTCTCTGAAGCCCTTGTGTAAAATTGGCTTCCCTCTCCTGGCTGATACGTTTTCATGCAACACTCGGGATTGATAGGATTTTTTTTTTTTTGTAACTGTACTGCCAGAGGGCGGGGGACTTCCCCTGGTAGCCCCTTACTCCCTCCATCCCCCCAGCCCGATCTCTTCCACGCCTATGGCACCTGCTCCCCTTGCTTCCCTGTGCCCTCCCCCGCCTCCCCCAGCCCCAGACCCCTGGGCGGTGGAATCCTCTGGACTGTGAAGACTATAATTTATTTCCATAATTTATTTGGAGACTAGGCAGATTAGCCTCCTCCCCTCCAGCTGGTGGGTAGTGTTGGGGTCAGGGTGGGGCAGAGGTCTCAGAGGCACCTCTCCCTGCAGCCCCTGTGGCTCCTGGCGGGGGGCTTCGGGGATATCCGTCATAGGACGGCTGAGCAGGGCTGAGCCGGCAGGTGGGGCCCCATGGTGGCAGGGCAGGGACTGGGCCATCGGGGCCCCTCCTATGGAGGGCTGCAGGCCCCCCAACCCTGCCCTGTCTGCTCCTGCGGCTCTGGAGCACTGAGCCCCGCCAGGACCCCACCCGGGTCCTTCCTTTGCTGAGACAGGCGTTCTGTGCCCCGACTCCAACCCCGCCCGCTCCCCGGTGCTGGATGGCTAATTTATTTGTGTTTCTGTGTCTGTGCCAAGAAGCCCAGCTCCGGGTCTGCCCCGCCCAGGAGGCTGACCAGGGCCCGGCTGCCTGTGGGCCCACCTGTACCCGAGCTTCCAGGTACCAATAAAGAGGCTCTTGTGAATGGTGTGGTCTGCTGTGGGGGCATCCGGCGGGCGACAGGGAGTCCACGAGGAGGGGTGGCCCTTCGCCCTCTGCAGGAAACGCCCCGGGTGAAGTGGGGTCAGGCATTGGGGGTCTTCTAAGACAAGGTGGTCAGCGGGGGTGGGACTCAGGTTCCCACTCCCCAGACTGATGTGGGTGGGCCCAGAGGCCACCTTAGGGGCGGTGGTGGGAGGCGGCAGGGGGTGCCCAGTGTGGGGCCCAGCCCGAGTCCCTGGGACCTCAGCACCTCAGCCACCTGCACCCCGCCAGACCTGTCTAACCCGTCCCTGCATCCTGGGCCACTGGCCAGAGGAGCCCAGAGGCTGTACCCTGCCCTAGGGGCCCCAGTTTGGGGGCCAAGGGAGGATGGTTGACCTAACCTTGAGGAATAATGAATCACACGTGTCCTGGGAGGAGGGACCCAAACAGAGACTTGATTTGGGTCTCCTTGCTCTGGTATTCCTGCGTGGGGGCCCCCTGACCTCGTCTAGATGGCAGCAATGCCACTGTCACCTCAGAATCTGGCTCATGGGGCCAGAGAGAGAGTACTAGGGGTAAGTGTTTGTCTTGCATGCGGCCGACCCATGTTCGATATCCGGCATCCCATTTGGTCCTCCGAGCACTGCCAGGAGTAACCCCTGAGCATTGCGAGGTTATCACCCCCCGACCGAAAAAAATCTGATTCTCGTGTCTGTACCACCTTCAGAAGACCTGTTCCTCAGTGTTGCAACTTCTGCTCTGTCCTGAAGTGGCTGTCACCCTTTACCTCTGGGTTTCTTAGCCAGTGACAGCCTGGCGCCGTAGGGTGGGTTTCTAGGGTCCTTCGCTATTGGGAAGTCCCCTCTCATTGGGACTTTGTAGAAATGCTTCAGCAGGGCTGGAGCGATAGCACAGCTGGTAGGGCGTTTGCCTTACACGGACTGACCCGGGTTCGATTCCCAGCATCCCATATGGTCCCCTGAGCACTGCCAGGGGTAATTCCTGAGTGCAGAGCCAGGAGTGACCCAAAAAGCAAAAAAAAAAAAGAAAAGAAAAGAAAAGAAATGCTTCAGCAAACACTGTTCCCAGTCCGAGTCTCACTGGACCCGGTCCGCCTGCCCTGGCAGGGCCACAGGCTCGTTTGACCTTTTAGGTGGGTTTTTTCTTTTCTTTGTGTTTTTCATCATTTTTAAATTAATGAAGACAAGTTAGGCAACAGATGTGTGACTAAGGCCCTGTCCTTGACAGCGTTGGTCTCCAGATAGCGAACTGTCCCTTGAAACAAACTTTGCCAGCACACACTGTCAGGGAGGTCCCAGAGAGGGGCAGTAACCTGGACACAGTGCCAGACCCTTGACTCATCCCTAGAAGCCCCCTCCCCACCCCACGACTGGCAGCAGGTCACACAAACCAGACTCCAGCAAGGAGGCAGCTCTCGAGGGCAGCCGGGGCCCTCGTCTGAGGTTGCCCACGGCGTCTCCGAACGTGCCATCATCTTGGCCTTCTGCTCGTGCTGTTTTTTCACTTGATACCCGTGTGCCTCACAGCGAGAGCCAGTCTGTGCCACGGGGCCCACACATTCGTGAGATTTTGATGTGCTCTCTTGCCTCCACGCTTAAAAATACTCAACTTCCGGGGCTGGATCGATAGCACAGCGGGTAGGGCGTTTGCCTTGCACGCTGCCAACCTGAGTTCGATTCCCAGCATCCCACATGGTCCCCTGAGCACCGCCAGGAGTAATTCTTGAGTGCAGAGCCAGGAGTAACCCCTGTGCATTGCTAGGTATGACCCAAAAATGAAAAAAAAACAAACCTCCACTTCCAAGCGTTTGTCTGGGTATCACTAGTAAGGATCGTACTGAGATGTGGGGGGAGGGCGTAGACCCTGCCTGATTTCCTGCGGCGATTGAGAGGACCAGCTGGGAGGGGCGAGGGTCTTGGGGAAGGTCACTCAGATTTGAAACCTCCTGACTCCCCGAGTTCCTCCCTCTGGGCCTCCACAGGCCCATTCCTGCCATCCTGAAAAACAGGAAGAGAGGTGCTGGGAGAGCGGCAAAGGTGACCTCCGCCCCCCTCCCGCCAGTCAGACCATTATTCATCTAAGTAGGGAGGAACTCATCAGTCAGCATTTTTCACAAAGGCTGAGGTAGTAACTCTTTCTCCTGTCCTGTGGAAGGGTGACCAGTTGTCCCAAACCTTCAGAGCCGCTGGTGACCTGGAGGGGTGAGGCGGGTGGGAGGTTGCTGGGGGGGGAGGGGGCAGAGGGTGAGGGGGCTGCCTGCGGGATGCTGGTCTCACATGACACTTCAGACAAAGATGCTTCCACACGGCGCCTGTCTGGACGCCAGATGGCCCAGAGGCGGGCAGTGGGCACCACGGCAGGGAGCAGTCGTGCTGCTTTAGCTCCAGGGTTCAGGAGCCGAGGACAGGCCTGAGAGCGAAGGCCTTTGTGAGCCAAAAAACTCTCAGGTGTGTTTGTTTTCAATTTCTTTGGGGCTGGAGCAATAGCACAGCAGGTAGGGCGTTTGCCTTGCATGCAGCCACCCAGGTTCGATTCCCAGCATCCCATATGGTCCCCTGAGCACCGCCAGGGGTAATTCCTGAGTGCAAAGCCAGGAGTAACCCCTGTGCATTGCCAGGTGTGACCGAAAAAGGAAAAAAAAAACTATAACCTTTCAATTTCTTTATTCTCCCTCTGGCCTCCCCTGGGCCCCCGAAATACAAAGTCAAAGGCTGCCACTCTGGTCCCTGACCTCACTCCCACGTGCCATCCCAGCACTGCCATGTGGGGATGCTGGTGTCCCAGAAGGGGTGTGAGCACAGCCAAAGTGCCGGGGCCCCGAGTGCGAGTGAGCACAGCCACCCAGTGTGGCCCCTCTACCCCTTTGCACGGCACGGTGCCCACTCCTTTTGTTGTGGGTCTCTTGGGGGCCGCACCCTCTAGGAGCCGTGCTCCTGTGGAGTGCCCATGGCGGCTCACGCACGCTTTCGGGGGCCACACGCTGGGACTTGGTGCTCGCACACGTCCGGGCTGGGTGTGCCCAGAACTGTGTTGTGCTAGCGGGCATCGGTGGAGCTGCCAGGATTACACGTGGCACGTGCAGTGCTGGAACTCGGTCTCCGGCACGAAAGGCAGGTGCTTCGGTCACGAGCCACCCCCAGCCCCCGGAACACACACACATAGAAGCAGCACAGATGCGGTGAGGGGAGGAGAATGTCATGTGCTTTAAATAATTTTTTTTATTTGCGTTGCTTTGGGAGCCACATCTGGCATGCTCAGGGCTTACTCCTGGCTCTGTGCTCAGGGATCACTCTTGGTGGGCCCACGTCGGCTGTGTGTAAGGCACTACTGTTTCGCTGGGCCCCCCGATGTCATTCTGAATCTCCTCCACCGACCCTCTTCCCAGCCTCTGGGTGGAAGCTTCCGCCCCATGGCTTCTCCCAACAGCACTAGGGCTTCAGAGCGCTTTGGGCCTTGTGCAAGATTTCTTCTCTGATTTTCGGGTAGTTGGGGTATTCCTTGAGGACCTGGGACAAAGAGGAGGGGGTGTAGCATCTGGGGGGGCCACGGCCCCGGGGCCCTCGAGCCCCACCCTCTGTCCCCGGCCGGGCTTACGCTGTGGCAGACTTCGACGGCCTCCACGAATCGCTTGTCCTTCAAGTAGTTGAAAGCGAGTTTAAAGCCTGCCCAGGGGGAGGGGGAAGAGCCTGTATCACCGCCAGGAACCCAGGCCTGGAGCTGGAGGGGGCAGTGGGCCTCGCCCCCCCCCCCGCCCCCCAGGCCCCCCTCCCTCACCAATGGCGGGGCTGGCACAGCAGCTGTACTTCCAGGCCAGCTCGTAGTTGGCGGCCGCGTCCTTGTAGGACTGCTCCTTCTCCATGATCAGGCCCATGTACTCGTAGGCCTTCCAGCAGGACTGCGGCGGGGCGGGGGTTGGGGGGGCGCAGCTGGTCAGAGGCCCAAGGGAGGAGACCAAACCCATCCCATCTCCTCTCCCTCCCTCCCCCTCTCGCTCCCTCTCCCTTTCTCCTCTCTCTCCTCTTCTCTTCTCTGTCTCTGTCTCTGTCTCTCTGTCTCTGTCTCTCTCTCACACACATACCCTACTTTTTTGTTTACATACCCTATTTTTTGTTTGTTTGTTTTGGTTTTGGGGCCCCACCCAGCAATGCTCAGTGCTTATTCCTGGCTCCGTGCTTAGGAACGAATGACTCCTGGTGGTGCCCAAGGGACCGTGGGGGATGCCAGGGATCCAACCCCGGGTGGGCCGCGTGCCAGGCAAAACACCCTGCCCGCTCTGCTATGGCTCCAGCCCCATGGAACCTGAGAAGTGAACTGTGACCCCTCCTTAGCTGCCTGGGCTCTGGCTAGCCCTGCTTTATGCTGGCCGCCACCACCTTCCTCTCCTGCGTGCCCTTCCGTCCTGGGACCCCTTTCTAATGTCCCCCCACTCCTGGCCGTCAGACCCTGTGTGCCTCCCCGTAACTTACCCTACCCCACAACCCCCACCAGGCTGCACACTCCCATCCAATTCACTGACCCTGTGTCCCTCCTCTTATCCCACCCAGCATCTGCCTGGCCTCCATTTCCTGTCCCCCCCCCCCCCCCGCCTCCGTCCCATCTTCCAGCAGGAGCCCCGCACACCCGCTTGCCTTGTTGTACTGCACGCAGCGCCGGAGCAGCTCCGAGGAGAGGTCGTACTTGCCGCTCTGGCAGTAGATGTCCGCCAGCAGGAGCCAGCTCTTCTCCAGGTCGTCGGCCTCGGCCGGCGTCCACGGGGCCTTGGCCAGACGCTTCAGCTGCGTGCGCGCCTTGGGGACCTGCTTCAGCAGCATGTACGCCTGGGACATGGCCAGCAGGACGGAGACGCTGTCCCTCTGGGCAAGGGGTGGGAGACAGGTTTGGGTGTGGGCGCTCCCCACTGGCGGACCCTCCCGCCTGCCGAGCCCTCCCCCCGCCCCCAATGCCCCCACCGCCGGCGCACCTCAGACTGCGCCATCTCGATGAAGGTGCTCAGGGCTATCTCCACGTTCGTCTTGTCCTTGGTGGCCAGCAGCCAGAGGCCTTTGAGCAGCAGCAGCTGGCTCTGGGCCCCGGCTGCGTGCCGGTAGAGTTCACGCAGCAGCTTCTCGGCTGTGCACAAGCCCTGCTCCTCTGCCTGCTTCCGGTCCGAGGGGCTGCGGCGGCACCCGGGATAGCTGGAGGCCGCCGCTCCAGCCAGGACCCCACCAGGCTCCCCCCATTCCCCCCCCGCCGGTGAATAATGCTCCTGGGCCCGCCGGGGCAGCCCTTACTTGCTCTCGACGGCAATGTTCTGGAAGGACTCCCCGCCCACGATCTCGTTGTCGGGGTTCAGGCAGATCTGGACCATGTAGGAGACGGCGCTCTGCCCCCACGTGCTGTCCTTGCGCGCTTTGTTGAGGAACTTCAGGGCTTCGTTGGGCTGCCCCAGGTACCTGCAGTACGGAGGAGCAGCACCAAGAAATCAGACAGGGAAACTGAGGCCCAGAGCACAGGGACTCCAGCCACCCTGAGGCTGCACAAGCAGCAGCGTGTGGCCACCCCCTGGCTGTGTCCCCAGCGGGCCGCGTCCCCAGCGGGCCCGGGGCCCTGCCCCTCTCACCAACAGTAGATGCCTCTGCAGTAGTTGAACCCCGGCTCCAAAGGCACGCGGCTGGACTTCTTCTTGGCCAGCTCAAAGAAGGCGGGGGCGTCCTCCAGCTGCCCACACCTCCGCAGCAGACCCATCATCTTATTCAGGAGTGAGAAGTTGTCTGGAAGAGAGAGTGTGGGCACGGGCCGGGGGAGAAACCAGTGTCTGGGTCAGGTGGGGTGGGGGGCTGGCAGGGCAGAGCCCGGAGGCAGCTGGGCACTGCCCAGCAGGGGCTCAAGGGCCGGCCTTCCGGGCCCACTGGGTGCACGACCCTCAGAGCAGAGGGGCAGACGACGACGAGGCTGAAGGGAAGGCATGAGGACCAGACCTGAGCCAGGGAGTCCCTTGTCCCCATTTCCAGAGGAGGAGACTGAGGCACACAGCTACTAGCTGGGTGCTGGCCCGAGGTTATAAGCTGGTGGGGGAGGGGCGGATTTGCAACTGTGGCTGGTTCGAGGGTCAGGGTGTATCCCCTCAGAACTGACCCTCAGTACTGTCCCGCTCCTCCCCCTCCCTGGCCAGCACAGAGGGGTGCGTGGGCAGGAGCCCCATCCCCCCGGAGACCGTGTCGCCATCGACAGGGGGGGCGACACCCCCTAAGGGCACTCTGCCGCTGTGGTGGCCCTGAGGTGGGGAACCACGGGCCGTCCCGGGCCCGGGCCCAGCACTGTCCTTCCTGCCCCCAGGAACGGGCTGGGCCCAAGGGCCAGCACGTCCCGCCGGGCTGTCCGCTTCCTGCCTGTGTGGGAACAATCAAAGAGGAAGGGGCTTCCGCCGCCCGGGCAGGAAGGAGGGGAGAGGCCTGGGCTGGGGGGGCACAGCCCGTGCCGGGGGAAAGGGGTGCGGGAGGCCCACGGGGGCCACGGGCGGGCTCGTACCTGGGGCCCTCTGCAGGACCTGGTGGTAGAGGTCCACGGCGGCTTGGTACTTCTGCTTCCGAAACAGCAAGTCGGCCATCATCTGTGAGGGGACAAGCCAGCTCCAGCCCAGAGGCGGGGCAGACTCTGGGCCCGGCGAGTCGCCCAGTGGAGGGGTGCCCTTGGGGACCCTTTGCTCTGGGATGGCCCCGGGAGCCACCTGGGCAGGATGCCCCTTGCCCCCCCACCCCCCTGCCCACGCCGGCCCTGGCAGTGTGTGCCCCCAGGAAGCAGCACTGGGGGGTCTTCACTGTCCTAGCTGCCAGCACCCCCCTTCCCGGGAGGCCGGTTCCCCTCACCTCCAGGGCGGCCTCGTGGTCCTTGTCGGTCTGCAGCAGGACAGCGCAGTGCTGCTCGCACAGGTCCAGGTGTCCCTGCAGCAGGTAGAGCTGCGCCAGCGCCAGCACCACCTGGCGGGGCAGACAGGACGCTGGGGCTACGGGGGCGAGGGGCCTCCTGGGGTCTGACCCTGGGGGTGGGGGGCAGCACATCCTCCACGGTCCACGCCCAGCCTGTCCCTCTCTCCCCCGCAACACTTCCTGCCCGCACGCCCCGCACCCTTCTTTCTTTCACCCCTCACCCCACCTCCAGGGGCCCCCAGCAAACCAAGGTCTAAATCGAAGCTGGGATTTCAGCTCTGCTTCCTGGCCCCCCACCCCAATACTGGTCCCCCCGCACCGATTCCAGGACTGGCCCAGGGTGGTCCCGGGGAGCCAGAGCAGGGGCCCACATTGGGGGCCTCTCCCCCACCCCGGGGGTAGCTGGGGCGGGCGCCGAGGCCCACCTTGTTGTCTGTGGGCACATAGGACAGGGCGTCCTTGTACGCCCGCTCGGCCTTGGCGTAGTCCCTCTCTGCCATGTGGTGGTCTCCGCACTGGACGCAGATGGCCCCCGCCAGCTGCTTCTGGGACGGGATCATTTCCGGTTGCTCCAGGGGGACACGTTTCAGGATGCGACACTGGAGGTCCAAGGCCTGGGGACCCAGCCCTGGCCTCAGAACCCAGAGCGGGGCACCCCAGAGCGGGGCACCCCAGAGCACCCGGCCGCCAGGTCCTGCCTTGGAGCCAAGCAGGTGGCCTGGTCAAGCCTGGCCCCGCCACCCCCACCCCCACCCCCAGCAGGAGCCCCGTGGACAAGCTGGAGATGAGCCCAGGCTGGGGCACCACAGGTGGCATCGTCCCCGGGCACCGCCTTGTGTGCCGCCCCTCCCCCCCCACCCGCCCGCCGTGCGCCAGGCTGGAGCCGCCCTGTGTTGCTCTGGGTGAGCTCGACACTTCTGTTGTGAATGCGGCCCTGCTGGCCTCTGGGCCCCCCAGCACTGGCCGCTGGAAAACACTGGGAACCAGCCACTCCCAATTATTAGAGAAGGCCCCCCGCTGCCAGCTCAGACCATGGGGAACAGGGCCCAGGCGGCCGGCCCTTGGAGAGGACAGCAGGGGTAGGAAGGGCCAGGTCAGAGGGACACACAGGCTCAGATCCGAGTGCCACAGAGGGCCTGGGTCTTAATTTCTCTGAACCGAATCAGGGCTGTTTGTGCAGTGCTGACGGGGGAAGGCAGGGCTCTCACGCCAAAGCCTGGGGTCTAGCCCTGGACCCCCGATTCAGCATCTCTTAGATGACAAGGGCCCAGTGCTGCTCGCAGGGGGCTCCCGGGAGAATCTGCCCAGAAAGCAGGAAGGGGCGCCGAGCGGGGGCTCGGGGGGTGAGCACGTGCTGCCTCCCATCGCCCGCACCGCAGAGATGGGGCACGCCCAGTGTCCAGCCCGGCAGGCTCCTGGCAGGGCCCCGATCCGGCTGCCACTGCCAGCAGCCTCCCCAGGACACTGGCCCTGCCCAGCCCAGAGCCCCGGGAGCTGCGCCAAGGAGAGAGAAGTCTGGAGGGGACAAGTAAGCGGAGGCCAGGGCTGACACTATGAGGCCCAGGGCCTGGAGCCTTCCCGACGTGCTGTCCCCTCCTTTCTTCTCCAGCTCCCCCACCCCCAACCCAGCCCCAAAAACAGGCACGAGAGCGTCGGCCCATCACCTTGTTCAGAGTCTCAATCACGTCCTCTTTCCTATGGCTGCTGTAAACCTTGGCCAGCAAGAGCCAGCACTTGACATCGTTCATCAGGGAGGGGACATCTTTATCTGCAAGCAGAGGTGGACATGGGCCTTCCCCGGCCTCCGAGAAGTCAGGGGGCTTGGAGGGTGGGGTGGTGGTGGGGGGGGACCGGGGCAGGACGCGAGGGGGCCGCCTCACCCGAGTCCCGTTCCAGCGCAAGCTTCAGCACTTTTTCCGCTTTGCTGAACTTCTTCAACTTGAGCAGCAGCTCCGCCAGGTCACAGCACAGAGAGTCGGACCCGCTCATCTTCTGGGCCGCCTCGTAGTAGCTGATGGCCTGAGGGAGAGCAGGAGGGGCAGGCGCCAGGTGACGGCCACGGGCCGCACGGGGCCACGCCGGTGGTGTTCCTCCCCAGCACAGAGACCACTCCCCTCCCCCCCAGCCTCACGAGGTTTCCTCCCTGCTGGCACAGGGCTCGGGCCGAGCTGGAGGGCGGGGGAGGTTCCCTTGGTGCCCCTTCCCCGCCCACAGAGCCCCCTTCCATCTCCCCTCTCCCTCACCCCCCAAGCCTCGCCTTGTTGTACTCATGGGCCTTCACGCACGCCTTCCCGATTCTGCTGACCAGGGAGGCATCGTGTGGGTTCTTCCTGTAGGCTTCGTCATAGACCTCCAGGGCCTTCTCAGGCTGTGGGGAAGAGTCCAGAATCTCTCTCTCCTCGCCCACTGGGGAAGTGAGATGGGAGTGGGGGGGGGAACCCCTCGGAAAGGCCATTTCTCACCTCCAGAATATTCATGAAAGCATCACCCAGCAGCAGGCTGGTATGGGGGCCAGGCAGATGTTCGCAGAGCTCCCTGCAAGAGTCACCACAAACTTCTGATTCCATTTCCTTCTCTTACTGATTCTTGTAGCCCTGCACTCTACATCCTTGCAGTCTCTGATGCATCCACGCATGCATCCATGCATCCATCCATGAACCCATCCATCCATCCATGCACCCATCCATCCATGCATCCATCCATGCATCCATGCATGCATGCATGCATCCATCCATCCATGAACCCAATCATGAACCCATCCATCCATCCATCCATCCATCCATCCATCCATCCATCCATCCATCCATCCATCCATCCATCCATCCATCCATCCATCCATCCATCCATCCATCCAACCAACCCACCCATCCATCCATCCATCCATGCACCCATCCATGCACCCATCCATCCATCCGTCCATCCATCCATCCATCCATCCATCCATGCACCCATCCAGGCTCTGTCCATGCACCCATGTGTCCATCCCTCCACCCTTCCTTTCCTTGTGGGTGAGACTTGATGCGGGTCTCACAAGACAGGGGCTCCAGCTGCCCACTGGGGCCTCTCACTATTGGGTGGGCCATCCTGCTTTCTCATACTCCGCCATGACTGTGTCATTCCAGTTCGCTGGCTTTCTGCTCTCTCAGAACAGAGTGCCCTAGCCCTGGCCAGCGCTCCTTTGACCCATATTGCTGACAAGGGGCTTCTGTCCCTCCCTCACCTATCAGATGGCGACGGCCCCTCTCTGGGCCTCAGCCACCCACTCCATCTCCACCTCACACCAGTTCCCTTGGGTGCTGCGGGCAGGCCGTTTCACTTCCTCAGCCCAGCCTAAGTAGTAACCCATTCTCCGTTGCTCCGCTCAGCGTGGGAGCCCCAAGGGGGCCTGGGGGTGCGGGAGGCCAGCAAAGCAGGGCTTGGGCCGGGTCTGGTGCTGTAACCGCAGAACTTGGCAACGAGCTAGTCTGGCTGCCCCCACCAGGCTCCTAGTCGAACCCACTAGGGTTAAGTGCAAACGCTGGTCACACATCCGGGAACTGGCTTGGGGGAAGAGCTGGCTTGGGGGAAGGCTGCGGGCCGAGGCGCCCGGGCTCACCGGTAGCAGCCGATGTAGAGCCGGACGTCTTTGCGGCTCCGCAGGTAGATGTCGGCCATCTTCTCCTTGGCCTCCGTGTAGCAGGGCTGCTTGGGCGAGACGTCCCTCAGCATGCTCAGCGCCAGGTCCACGCTGCCTTTGCTCAGCATCAGGTCCACGTTGGCGATGGTGATGCGGCTCTCCTCGGGCGTGCCACTGAACTCCTTGATGGCGTCCTGCATGACCCTGGTGGCCTCATGCTAGACGAGGGGGGAGCCCAGCAGACTCGCCTCAGGGGGGGCCTGCCCAGGCTGAGGGCCCACCCGAGCGCCAGCGCCCCTTGCCCTGGGCTGGGGGAGGAGGAGTACCAGGGCTATCTGCTTGGAGTGAAAAAAGTCTCCCGGCAGTGAGAACTTCAAAAGCGGAATACTTGTTATTTCCAAGGATTTAAATGCCCAACACGGATGCCCTCCTAAATGCCAGCTGTTTTCACATAATAGCTCCAGCAGATTGAGTGCTTTTGAGGGAGAGGCCTCATGGAACTAGAGAAAGATCTTTAAGCTAAGAATAGTCATAAAATTGGGTTTGTGATTCCACTTCAGATGTGTCCAAATTGTCTCCCCTTTGTGCCTCCACCAGATTTCCAGGGGCACTCACAGAAAATGGTCCCAATTATTCTATATATAAAATGTATCAAGCAAACATTAAATTTCGGGGATTTGTTTTTGGCTTTTTTGGGGAGAGGGGGGTCACATCCGGCGATGCACAGGGATTACTCCTGGCTCTGCACTCAGGAATCACTCCTGGCAGTGCTGACGGACCATATGGGATGCTGGGAATCCAACTTGGGTTAACAGCATGCGAGGCATATGCCCTACCCACTGTGCTATTGCTTCGGCCCCTCTGGGATATAAGAAAAGAAAGAGAAAGAAAGAAAAAGAAAGAAAGAAAGATAGAAAGGAGGAAGAAAAAAGAAAGAAAGAAGGAAGGAAGGAAGGAAGGAAGAAAGGAAGAAAGGAAGAAAGAAAGAAAGAAAGAAAGGAAAGAAAGAAAGAAAGAAAGAAAGAAAGAAAGAAAGAAAGAAAGAAAGAAAGAAAGAAAGAAAGAAAGAAAGAAAGAAAGAAAGAGAGAAAGAAAGAAAGAAAGAAAGAGGGGCTGGAGCAATAGCACAGCGGGTAGGGCGTTTGCCTTGCACGTGGCCAACCCGGGTTAGAATCCCAGCATCCCATATGGTCCCCCGAGCACAGCCAGGAGTAATTCCTGAGTGCAGAGCCAGGAGTAACCCCTGTGCATTGCCGGGTGTGACCCCCCAAAAAAACCAAAAAAAAAAAAAGAAAGAAAGGAAGGAAGGAAGGAAGGAAGGAAGGAAGGAAGGAAGGAAGGAAGGAAGGAAGGAAGGAAGGAAGGAAGGAAGGAAGGAAGGAAGGAAGGAAGGAGACTTGAGCCTATGGGGAGCATCTCCCAGCAGAGTGGCCCGCGTGGCAGGTAGAGAGCCCAGCCCTCCCGGTCCCTGTCCTGCATCATCAACACGGTGCCTGGGGCCGGGTCGAGGTACCCTGCAGCAGGGATTGCAGAAACCACCTGGCCCCAAGTTGGCGAGTCTTTGGGGGAGGGGGGTGTGCAGGGATGCAGCTCTCCAGCTGGTACTCAGAGGCATAAGACCTAGTCACTGGAGTTGCACCCTGGGTGATTTTGACCCTAACTCTACACCCTGATGCTTCGGACCCTGCATCAGGCCTTCCCGGGCATCCCTCGCCATGCCCTGCCTCCATGCACCCTTCCTGGCTTTTTCTGTGCCTGGCCATGGCTTTTGCATCCTCTCCCTTTACTTTCTGGGCCCTTTGCAGTAGAGAAGTTTCATTGTTGTTTGCTTGAACCACTATCATTTAAGAAAAAATAATTTAGGTACGTTCACTTAAAAAAAAAACAACAAACCACCACCATTTTTATGGTCACAGATCTGTGTTCTTTGACTATTTGGGCGGGGGTGGGGAGGGGGTGGCGTTGCACACCCAGCTATGCTCAGGAATTACTCCTGCTGGACCACATGGGATGCCTGGGGTCCAACTTGGGTCTGCAGCATGCAAGGCAAGTGCCCTACCTGCTGTCCTGGCTCTCTGGCCCCTCTCTCAGTGATTCTCTTTCTCGCCTTGCAGCCGTGCAGCCATGCATCTGCATGCACCCCTCGGGTCCTTCCTGCTCTCCCCTCGGCTGCACCACCCCCGCCTGACCCTTCCCGCAGACCCAGGAACCCCAGCACCCACCCGCTGCACTTCTCCTCCCGCTCTCCTCCCAGGGGAACTGCAGGCGGGACAAGGCCTCCATCTGGCCTGCAGCTCTGTGTCCCGCATGGAGGCGGAGGAAATACCAGCTAGTGGGCTACTCTGTGGATCAGCTACGCTTCGAGGCAGCTGCTCCTTCCTCTTGTTGCGGATGAAGACTCTTTCTCTGCTTTTAGTTCTTTTTTTGTTCCTTGTTTGGCAAATTTAAGGGAAGTACAAAGGTTTTTGTTTGGTTTTGACCTGGCAGTGCGCAGTGCTTACTCCTGGCTCTGTGCTCAGGGATCACTCCTGGCAGTGCTGGGAGACCATACGAGGGTGCCGGAGATCGGACCTGGGTTGGCCACTGTGCAAGGTAAGAGCCTTGCCTGCTTATTCTACCTCTCCAGCCCCTACTCTGAAGCAACTTTTTTTTTTTTTGGTTGGTTTACTTTGCGGGGGCCACCCTCTTCAGTGCTCAGGGCTTACTCCGGGCTTTGTGGCTCAGAGCTCACTCCTGGTGGGGCTCAAGGGGCCATAGGGGGTGCGAGAGATCAAACCTGGGCCAGCTGCTTGCAAGGCAAGCGCCCTAGCCCACCGTACTGTCTCTCCAGCCCCTCCGAAGCTATTTTTATCTTTAAGAAGAAAAGGTCTCACAGGCTGGCACCTTGTCTGCTGGGATTGTCACAGAGAAGGCTGGGGCCCCCCGGAGACAGGGCCCCGGAGCTCTGCTGAAAAAAAAAAAAACCATCGGAGGAACAGGTGTGAGCAGAGTCCCCACCACCGCCCGCCAGGACTTCCTTCCTGCCTCCGCATTCCCGGTGCTCACAGGATGCCCAGCTGCTCCCCGCCCCTGCCAGCCAGACCTTCCCCAGCCACTACAGACAGTTGAGCAGGTTGCACACTGCAGAGCCCTAAAGAGACATCATTCACGGAGCTCACAGGGACGCTGGCACCCCCACGTTGGGCGCTGCCAGACCCGCACACCCGCCTCAAGAGGCCCTCATGGGCCTTGGGCGCCAGGTCCCCGGAGGCCTCCTGGGCAGTGAGGTCACCTGGGCCCCCAACGGGGTTTGGACCTGGCATTCCTGGGCATGGGGTGCTGATAGCCCCGAGACAGGGAGAGACCTGGGCCCTGAGTGACGAGGACAAGGGGCACCTGAAACGGGAGGCTGGGGCTGAGAGGGTGCCTGGCCAGCCCGGCGGGAGGGAGGGGAGCGGCCTTTCCCTTACCAGCTCCCCGTTCAACCTGAGGGCGTCCACCAGCTCCAGGAGGATGCAGATGCGCTCGCTGGGGCCCACGGACGGCCCACGAGGCCGCCTGCCTGCCTCCTTCAGGGCCGGCAACTTCATGATCATTTTCAGCGTCTTGATGGCCTCTGGGTGGTCCCCAGACTTGTTGAGGGCCCTGGCCTTGATGAAGTGGTAAAGAGGGTGGTCCCGGACCTAGAGAGGCACAAAGAGTGTGTGTGTGTGTGTGTGTGTGTGTGTGTGTGTGTGTGTGTGTGTGTGTGTGTGTGTGTGTGTGTGTGTGTGTGTCTGGGGTGCGGGGTGGAGGGCTCGGGTTCCTGACGGGCTCATGGCAGGCAGAGAAGAGGAGGGGGCCACGGAGGGGCCGAGGGCACTAGGGCCTGGGGTCACTCTTGCAGTGCAAGAGGGGGCTGTGGCCAGCTGCAGGGGGTGTGGTGGGGCTCCGCAGGCTGCCAAGGGGGAGCCCCGACCTGGAAGTTGTGGCTGACGCCCGTCTCCAGAGAGTGGGAGCACAGGGCGAAGTTTCCCTGAGCCAGGTAGATCTGGGCCAGGAGCAGGTGGGCGTCCACGGAGGTGGGGTCCAGCTCCAGGCAGCGCTGCAGGGTGCTCTGGGCGTTCTCGAACTCTCCTAGGAAGCGAGAAACAGGCCTCTCCAGGTGGGGCCCCCGGGGGCTCAGGGAGCTCCGAGAAGGGGCCTCGGGTGGGGGGCTGCCACCTCCCCCGTAGCCAGCTCCCTCCGCAAGGTGCAGACTGCGCGGCTGGTGCCCCCGCCGTGACGAGACGGACGCCAGGAACTCACACTTGTCCCAGCAGCCTCGGGACGTGCTCAGGCCATCCGCCACTCTCTCTGGGAGCTCGGGGGACACTGAGGCCCGCAGCCCAGGAGCAAACCTAGTGACCACCGCCATGAGGGACGCAGCTTGTGCTCAGAGCCTTAGACAGGCTGCCGCCCAGCCCTGCCTGCATGGTGGGAGCTGGGATCCTGCTCCTCTCCACAGGAGCCCGGCGGGGCCCGGGAAGGACCCCCTCAGCCTGGTGCTCCAGGCCAGGCTCTGCGAGTGGGCACGTCCTGGTGGGGCAGAGGCAGCCTCGGGGGCTGCTCCTGCCTGGGCTCCATCACCTGAAGGGCGGGAAGTGCTGGCCCTGCGTTCCCAGTGCCTGCCCCTCCTGGCTGCCACAGGGATGTGGACATGTCCAGCGGAGACCTTGCTTTGGCCCTAAGCCCGCTGGCACCTGCCAGTGCCTCACCTTGGACCCAGTGGGTGGCACCCAGGTAAACAGCCCTCAGCTGAGCGCACCCCGTGGGATACAGGGCCAAGAGACAGAGACCACCCTGGGCGCTGGAGCCACTGGGAGCAGGAGGTTCGGGTGGAAGGCCCCTCTGCTGGAGACCTGGGTTGGCGAGAAACCCGAAGTGCAGATAGTCCTGCCAGGCACTGTGTGCATGAGCATGTATGTGAGTACATGCACAAGCATGTGTGTACACGTGTGAACATGTATGAGAGCGTATGAGAGCATGTGTGTATATGAGAGCATAACTAAGTGCATGTGTGAGCCTGTGTGAGGGTATGTGTGAGCATGGATGTGTGTGAATGCACGTGTGAGCAGGTGTAAGCACATGTGTGAGAGTGTATGTGAGAGCATGTATGTGTATGAAAGCATGTCTAAGTGCATGTGTGAGCCTGTGCGAAGGTATAAGTGAGCATGGATGTGCGTGAATGCACGTGTGAACAGATGTAAGCATGTGTGAGCGTATGTACGAGAGGGTAGGTGAAAGCAGGTGACAGTGTGAGAGCATGTGTGAGAGTGCATGGTCATATGAGCGTGGATGAGTGTGTGAGAACATGTATGTAAGCGTGTGAGCATGTGAGCACGTGTATGAGGGTACTGGGAGTATGTGACACTGTGTGTGTGAGGGTATGTGGGCACAGGTAAGCATGTGGACACTACCAGCTGGGCCCCCTGGCAGGAGGATCCGGCTCACCTGAGAGATACTTGACCTGAGCCATCACGTACAGGGGGTCGATCAGAGCAGGGGCTGCTTTGACCACAGGACTCAAGATCATGGCTACTTGTTTCAGCAGTGGAGACACGATCTGGCCTGGCGAGCGGGGCTGTGGGAACACAGGGTCCCGGCTGTGTGGTCGGCCCGTTCCAGGGGGCGTTCTCAGCCAACGCCATCCCCCTCGGGGTGCCCGTGCCTGGCCGCCTGTCTGGCTCCCGGCCGAGCTTCCTAACTGCCTGTGGGATGACTCACTGCCAGGCACCACGGGGGGACAGAGCACACGGATGATCCTGCCTCTCAGGAATCCCGCCCGGCTGGGAGAGCAGGCCGGGCCAGTGGAGCCAACGTGCTCCGTGAAGGCTCCAGGGAGAGAGGCCGGGCCAGTTCTCCTCCAGAAGGGCAGGGCCAGGCCAGGGGCCTGCTCCTCCCTCCCAGGGAGCATCGGGCACCAGCAGCCATAGGCATCACCTGGGAGCTTCTTCCAGATGCTTCAAGTCCTGGGCCCTGAGCCAGGCCAGATGGGCACCGGGACATGGTCCAGGCGGCTTCTGCACAGTGCACACAAGTTTTGTTTCTGGGTGATTCTTTGCGGCCACACCCAGGGGTGCTCAGGGCTCACGCCTGGCGGTGTTCTGGGGGCCCCTGGGGGATGCCGGGGATTGAACCCGGGTCGGCCATGTAAGGCACACAAGCGCCCTACCCGTTGCGCTATCTCTGCAGCCCCACGTTAGGAGAGCCGAGGGCTGGTTCCCCGGGGCCAGGGTTGAGGCCAGCCTGGCACTGTCCAGAGCGGCCCTCGAAGCCCCACGGGGAAGGCACGCACTGTCATCTCACCTGGTTGGGGCAGAAGAACAGATATTCCTTGGCGATGCAGACCAGGAAGAGGGGGTTCAGCTTCTCCAGGTAGTCGGGGCCCAGCGGGAGGCCCTGCATGTTGGAGAAGTGCAGCTCCACGGCCTCCTTCAGCAGCATCCGGGCCTCCTGCGCCCCCTTCTGCTGCTTGCACCTCAGGAGGGCCTGCAGGAAGACCAGCACCTGCGCGGCGGCGGCGGGGCAGGGGGGTGAGGGAGAGGCGCTGGAGGCTGCGGCAAGGCAAGGAGGACACAGTCCTGGCGGACCCCCGCCCCCCTAGAGGGTGCTGACCTCAGACTTGCCCAGAGACTGCTGCACCTCCTTTAGGAACTCCAGCTGGTGCTCTGCCTCCTCCAGGTGGCCCTCCAAGATCTGACACCAGATGATCCCTGTGGGAGGCAAGGGACCCGCTAGGCTGAGCAGCCGAGGATGATGGGCTTGGGCCCTGCATCTAATCTGTCTCTTGAGATAACCACCGAGAATAATGGGACCAATTCCTTCAGATCTCCTCAGTACTTTGTTTTGTTTTGCTTTTTCCTTTTGGGCTCTTGGTCCACACCCGAGTGGGATCAGGTGGTCACACAGGGTGAACAAGATGGTTTTCTTTCTTTCTTTTCTTATTTTTTTGCTTTTTGATCCACACCCAGCAATGCACCGTGGGTTACTCCTGGCTCTGCACTCAGGAAGGCGGGGGGGGACCATGTGGGATGCTGGGAATCGAACCCGGGTCAGTGCGAGAGCAAGGCAAACGCTCTCCCCGCTGTGCTATCGCCCCAGCCCTGTGGTGAGCAGGATGGAAGCCAGCATACAATTCTCGTTCTCCAGCCCTGTGCGTCTCTGATCCCGAAACATTTTTTTCTTCCTCTCGTTCTGCCATGCCAGGCAGGGCACCCGGCCCAGGGTGCATATAATGAGAAATGCACTTAGCCCCCGAGCCACACTCCGGACCCTGCTTCTGAGCATTCCTGTGCGATTCTCCACACAGTTCTCTCCCACTCTCTTCAGTGACGCGGCATTCCACTGCCCTGTCCTCTCAGCTCACTTCACACTCTGCACTCAGAGCGGAAATACTATGCCACGGGGAGCAGGTTCTAATTCCTGAAGAAGAGCTGAGGGGTCGGAGGGCGTGCACACCTCAGGTGTGATGGAACCACTGTCCACCCAGCGGCCTCTGAGACACCCCTGCAAGAGGTGGAACAGGGCCCCGTCCCCACAGCCATGGAGGGGCTCTGCCGGGATGAAATGGGAATTGCCACATATTTTCAAGTTACAGGGTTTTTTGCTTTTGTTTGTTGGGCCACACCCAGGGGTGCTCAGGGCCGACTCCTGGCTCTGCACCCAGGGATCACTCCTGGCGGTGCTCGGGGAAACCACAGCAAGTGCCAGAGATGGAACCCGGGTCAGCCGCGTGCAGGGCAAGCGCCCTACCTGCTGTCCTTTCTCTCTGGCCCCTCAATTCATGCTTTTAAAAATTAGGAAACAGGTGCTCCTTCTAATACTTTTGATGACCTTCTGTGGATTTCCTATTCATGACTGCTGGAGTATAGCGCTAAACATTTTAGGGTAACGTTGGTTTGTCCTTCCTTCCTTCCACAGGGAGCTTACGTTTAAGCACTCTGGAGACACTCCCATTCCTCTGTTTACCTGTAAACTAATCTCTGTGCCCTCCTCCTCCCCAATCAGTTAATCACCTTTTCCCTAATCAGATCCTGTTAGCTTGTAAGATCAGATCTTTCTAGGACATTGAACTTGTAAGTTAAACATTGCTTTCCTCTGTCTTTTGCATAGTTTACGTTAAAGCAATGTCCTTTCTGTATGGACACAGGAAGACAGTTAATGTTATGCTTTGTAACTTGCGGATTGACTCCGAATAATATTTACTCCTGGGCATCTGCTTTCTCGACTCAGTTTCCCTTAGTTCCTAGCACCCCAAAAGCAGTGTCCCGATGAGGGACTGAATGTACCCAGAGCAAAATGTGAGCTATCCTGGCAACGAAATGGGCCAGGCCAAAGCACCACAATACTCAACTATAAGTTGAGAGCATGGTCATAGAGAAATGCTGTCATGATCCAAAAGTAATGACAAGACTAGGACCCTGATGATGTTAGGAAGACTAACCTAGCCTGAGGACTGTGGTCTGGAATATATAGTGAATATCCTCAGGAAGAACCTAACTTTAAGTCTGATATATCTCTTACTGTGCTCATACAGAATGACATTGCTAGAAATATTTGAAGTAGATTTACTACAACTACTTAAGTGGATTACTAGATGAGGAAAGAAGAAAGCAACACACCCTTGTTTGGATCCCACCCTTGAGCGGATCTCCTAGTAATTCGGAGTAATCTCCTTAGATGAGATTTTGTTAATCTCCTGGAGGAGTGGTCTTACCCCTCTTTGTTGATTTGTTAATGTTCAACCCACCTTTGTGTCACCACCCTATGTGATTGCTATATAACCTAAGACTATAAGAGAAGCAGGGGGAGAAGACACAGAAGCAGAGCACAAGGCGAAAGAGAACCAGGGAGTCATCAGAGCCAGAAGCAGGGGAAAGAAAGAGCACAAAGTGAGTCAGAGTCAGAAGTAAGAGACAGAGTCAGAAGTGAGAGCGAGAGGGGCTCGGGAGAGAGAGAAGCAGAAGGGCGGGAGAGAGAGAAGCAGGAGGGGAATGGAGATTGGAATAAACTGCAATTGATACCGACCAGCCTGGCACTCGTTCTTTCCTTCGCTTACCTATGGCCATCGGCCTCCCCGGGGTGGGGGAAGTGGTGTGAGAGAGAGAGAGAGAGAGAAAGAGAGAGAGAGAGAGAGAGAGAGAGAGAGAGAGAGAGAGAGAGAGAGAGAGCGCCTCTGCCCCTCTATGAATACACAGGGATAACTTAGATTCATATGAACCCTTTCTTGCAGACCTTCCGTTAATCTGCCATTTATCGTTTAACTATCTTCACATTGTCTTACTCAACGATTACATCTTTGGTCTTCAATTCCTAGCATGACATGATCCCCTGAACACTGTGAATTAAAGCCAAGACCAGTGCATTTCACACAGAAGCATGAGAAGATACCTGTGACTGTCCTGGGCACTCGGCAGATATTTTTTAGGGCTTGATCCCCAGGTGTGACCCCAAATTAAAAAAATTTAAAAGAAGTTCACATAGTCTGATTGGTAAAATATTTGACTTTGCAGTGTCTGAATTTGGAGTCAACAGTTAAGAGTCCCCAGATTTAGTTTTGCCTTAAATACTTAATCTGGAATTCTTTTTTAAAATTTTGCTTTTTGAGTCGCACCCAACTATTCAAAGGGCTTATTTGTGGCTCTGAGCTCAGGGATCGCTCCTGGCAGGGTTCAGAAAACCATTTTTGGTGCTGGGGATCTAACTTGGGTCAGTTACAGGCAAGGCAAGCACCCTACACGCTGTACTAGACTATCGCTCCGGCCCTTATCTGAAATTTATTTAGAGTGCAGTATGACATAGGGATTTGTCTTTATTTCTTGTCAGTTGACAGGTTTCAATCATGAGTTAGAAAAATCTATTTTGTGAAATGCCATCTTTATCGTAAGAACTATTTCTGTCCCATTTATCTACCTCAGCTTTAATCTCAACTGACCCAGCTTCGATCCCCAGGTTCGATCCCCGGCATCCCAAATGGTCCCCCAAGCAACGCCAGGAGTAATTCCTGAGTAGAGAGCCAGGAGAAACCCCTGAGCATCGCTGACCTTCCATTAATTTGCCATTTATTGTTTAACTATCTTCACAATGTCTTACTCAGTTATTACTGAGAAAAAAAAGAAAAAACAAAAATTAAAAAAAAAAACAAATTTATTATCTCTTTTTTTAAAAAAATTTTTGCTTGTTTGGGGGTTACTCAGGACAAGGCTCAGGGGCTACTCCTGACTCTGCACTCCGGAATTACTCCTGGCAGAGCTCAGGGGACCTTAAGGGATGCCGGGGATCCTATCTGTGTTGGTTTTGTGCAAGGCAAACACACCCTACCCGCGGTACTGTGGCTGCGGCCAGGTCTGCCCTGTCTTTTGGATCTCCTATCACGGCCATGTTGGGATCCAGAACACTTGGCACACCTGTCCGTGGATTGGCTGCCATCTACTTCATCTTTTTGTTTTGGGGCCACACCCCGCAGGGCTCAGGGACTACTCTTGGCGGCCAGGAGGCTTGGGGGTGGGGGGAGGTTGTAGCAGAGGCTTCAGCCCCTTGAGCTGCTTCCTGCCCCTCTGTCTTTGAGAATTGTAAAGCTCTTCCCTTCGGGGTCCACTGCAGGCACCTTTCCTGTCTCTAGGCCAGTGGCTTCACCCCTGCTCACTCAAACACCTTCCCGTCCTTTGGTGGGATCTGGGGACAGAGGACGCAGAAAGGGCTGGGAGTCAGCGTGGTTTCCAGATCGCCCCGACAGGTGGCTCTGCATTGGCGGGGACCCGAGAGCGCAGGACCGCGAGAGCTTCTCTCTGCAGGCACCCACCAAGGGGGCTTGCGGGCAGCTCCGGGATCCAAGCACATGCTTTGCGTGCAGGAGGCCCAGGTTTGATCCCCAGAGTCCCATGGTGGTCCCCTGAGTGGTCCCTGAGCAACGAACGAGCTGGCAGTGACCCACGAGTGTGGTTAAGTGTGGCCCTGAAACAAAGAACAGAAGCATCCCTCCGAGCCAGGGCCAGAGGCCCGCTAGCCTTGAGCACCGGTCCAGATCAGGCTCCTCAACCCAAACTCAATGTGGCTGTTTCAGCATTCAGCAGCGACCGCAGATTTCAGGGGGTGGGGTGGGGGCGTGGTTTGGTTGCTTTGTTTTGTGTTGAACATACACGGAGAATAAAAATTGAGAAGGTAGGTAGTGGGGCTGGAGCGATAGCACAGCGGGGAGGGAGGGCGTTTGCCTTGCACGGGGCTGCCCTGGATTTGGTTCCCAGCATCCCATATGGCCCCCCGAGCACCGCCAGGGGTAATTCCTGAGTGCAGAGCCGGGAGTAACTCCTGTGCATTCCCGGGTGTGACCCCAAAAAGAAAAAGGAAAGAAAAAAATTGGGGAGCTAGAGAGAGGGCCCAGAGCTGGAGCACATACTCCACCGACAGGGGCCCCAGCTCAATATTATAGCCACATGGTCTCCCAAGCTCCAGGAGAAGCCCCCCACCCCAAAACCAAACAAACATAAAAAAACAGGCTCTAGAAAGTTCCCACTGTGGTGTGGGGTTAGGGGCATCTGGGGCCACTGAGTCGCAGGCGGGGTCCCGGGCGGGGGACCCCCAACCAGGGCTCCCAGGCGGGGCACCAGGCAGGCTGCTTGCCCACTAGGGCTGGAGAGGGGGACTATTGGGAATCCCTGTGCCCCTGACCTCTGTCCCCATGACTCCATGGAAGGTCACCCCCAAATGCCCACCCCCCTGGGGCCCACGGGGACCTGTCATCACTGTCACATTGCTCTCCTCCAGCTTCATGGCCTCCTTGTACCACAGCCGCGCCTCCTTCACCTGGCCGTGCAGGATGTAGAGGTAGCCCAGCTCCGTGGCCGCCTGGGCGAAGGACGACGTGGTCATGAAGGTGCGCTCCAGGAAGCTGCACACCTGCTGCAGGACCGCCTGCTGCCGCCCACACTGCAGAGGACAGCCAGGGCAGGCCGTCAGCCGGGCCTGCCCGCCCAGGGGCCGGGACATCAGGAGTGGGCATGGGTGGGCTGGGTCCGGGGCCCAGCAGGGAGCTCCTGTCCTGGTCATCCACAGGGAGCATGATCCCGCAGCCCTGCGAATGCACTCCAGCTGCATCCTTGCAACCCCCTCCAGCTGCATCCCTGCAACCCCCTCCAGCTACATCCCTGCAACCCCCTCCAGCTACATCCCAGCAAACCCCTCCAGCTACATTCCTGCAAACCCCCAACACCTACATCCCTGCACCCTCCCTCCACCTACATCCCTGCACCCCCCTCCACCTATATCCCTGCAAACCCCTCCACCTACATCCCTGCAAATCCCCTCCATCTACATCACTGCAACCCCCTCCAGCTACATCCCTGCAAACCCCCTCCACCTACATCCCTGCAACCCCCTCCAGCTACATCCCTGCAAACTCCTCTCCATCTACATCCCTGCAACCCCCTCCATCTACATCCCTGCAAACCACCTCTAGCTACATCCCTGCAAACCCCCTCCACCTACATCCCTGCAAACTCCTTTCCAGCTACATCCCTGCAACCCGCCTCCAGCTACATCCTTGCAAACCCCCTCCAGCCACATCCCTGCAAACCCTCCAGTCACATCCCTGCAACCCTCTCCAGTCACATCCCTGCAAACCACCTTCAGCTACATCCTTGCAAACTGCCTCCCAGGGTTAAAGGTGCCCCACCCCCACCCCCAGGTCTGTCAACTGTGGAAGGAGCTGGGAGGCGGGTGGGTCCTTGTGTCTAGGAAGGAGCAGTGGCCCAGAAGGCCAAGCTGTTATGTCCCCTACTGTGGGGCGGAGAAGAGGGAGGGGAGTTCTGACACAGACTTGTGGGGGGGAAGAGCGTCCTGCTGCTGGGTCTAGTCAGAACCTGCGTGGGGGCTGAGAGGGGCAGGCAGCCCGCAGGGTCAGTACCTTCTGCAGGCCTGAGGGGAAGCCAGCAGCCTTGGGCAGGGAGTGGGGTGCAGGTGGGGTGGGGCGGGCTGCGTAGTGCAGCTGGGCCCAGAGATACTGTGGGGTGGGGGGCCCTGCACACAGCTGTGCTACTCCCCTCCTGCCAGCAAGGCGGCTCTCCCCCTCAGAGCCGTCACAGGCCCCTCCTTCCCCCAGCTCTTCTGGGGATGCGGTGCGGGGGCGGGAAGGGGGGAGATGGGGGGCACCGGTCAGAAGCAGGGAGAGGCCTAGCAGGGCTGGGCCACCAGCTGGGGTGCTGGGCACAGGCCTCAGAGAGCTGGGGGGAGGGTGGAGGGGGGGGCAATGCTCACCCAGGAACCATGAGAGAAGCCAGGACAGAAACTCACCAGTCGGCTGACCACAAGGATCTTTCTGAGATAGAGGTGCGGGTTTTGGGGCTCTCTGGTCTCCAAGGCCTTGATCAGATTTTTGATGAGCCGAGCAGCCTGCAGGAGACAGAGACAGAAAGGAGAGGAGAGGGGAGGGGAGGGGAGGGGAGGGGAGGGGAAAGGAAAGGAGGGGAGGGAGAGGAGAGGAGAGGAGAGAAGAGGAGGGGAAGGAGAGGAAAGGAGAGGAGGGGAAGGGGAGAGGAAAGGAGGGGAGGGGAGCAAAAATGAGGGGAGAGGAGGGAAGAGGAGGGGAGGGGAGGGGAGGGGAAAGGAGGGGAGGGGAGCAGAGATGAGGGGAGGGGAGAGGAGGGGAGAGGGGACGGGAGCAGATGAGGGGAGAGGAGGGAGAGGAGGGGAGGGAGGGGAGGGGAAAGGAGGGGAGGGGAGCAGAGATAAGGGGAGGGGAGAGGAGGGGAGAGGGGAGGGGGGCAGATGAGGGGAGAGGAGGGAGAGGAGGACAGGGGAGGGGAGGGGAGAGGAGGAGGAGGAGGAGGAGGAGGAGGAGGTACTAAGGTACTAAGGCAAGGAGCAAGGAGTTGCGGGGTCCCCAGCCTGGCTGCCCTGCACAGAATATCCTTCTTTCCTTCTGCTTTGGGGGCCATGCCTGGTGGTGCCTGGTGATGCTCAGGGGATCATCCAGCGGGGGTGGGGTGAGGTGGGGGTGCTGGGGCATAAAACTGGGCCTCCGGCATGCAAAACGTGTGCTCAGTCCCCTGTGCTGCTGTCTCCAGCTGTCGCGGCCAGAGCGTAGGCGAACCCGTGCAGCCCACAGTTCAGGGGGGCAAGACTTCACAGGACCTGGCTGGACCCAGGAAAACTTCCCAAGCGTTTTCTGGAGTGTTGCCCACCCGCAGCTGGCCCCGCCCCAGCCGTTCCCGGAATTGTGAGCCGGGAGGCCCGGGGTCGCTGTGCACACATGGGCCCACCAGGGGGCAGCCAGGAGCTCGGCTCCGCCTGAGCGCCCAGGTCACCGCCACCCTTTTGGCGCCTCCCCATCTCTCCGCAGGCGAGTCCGGTCACTCCCCAAGTCACTGCAACCCCAGAGTCCTCCCGAGCAGCCGGTGGCGGAAGGCTGGGTGATTCGCCCACAGCCACCCAGCCAACAGAGGGGTGCTGGCTGCCGAGGCTCGGCGCTTGCTCGAGGCCCCGCCCAGCAGAGAGGGGTGTCCCGAGGGACCCCGGGGGTGGGGTGGGGTCACCTGCTTGGAAAGTGCTGGGGGGCGGGGCTGGAGAGACTGTACAGGGGGCTCGCCCGCTTCCCTGGCACGCCATGGTCCGTGTCGCGTGATCCCCGCTGGCAGGTCCCCTGGGCGCTACTGGAGTGACACCCACAGAGCTGGCAGTAGCACCGCCAAGTACTCGGCCTTCTCCCTCCCCAGTCCATCAGGGCAACCGCCCTGGGGAGGGTGGCACCAAGGAGGTGACACAGGACACTGACTGTGTCGGGGTCCCCCGAGGCCAGGGCCCAGGAGGGCCTCCTCGAGACTCTGGGCTCTGGCATGGAGCTGGGGCCCCTATCAGGGGGTCCCCCCAGAAGCGCGCAGCTCCCTCTGTTTGACACACGCCCCACACCCCCAGTCTCTCAGAGCCTCCGCGTCCCGCTTGGAACCCTTCAGAGACGCTGTTTAGCCGCACGCCGCAGGCACAGTCCTCGATCCCAGGCCCCATGGGGGCCGGACTCGAGAACAGTGTGTCTGGGGGGATCACACTGGAGGCAGGGGCTGGTCCCCGGGGCAGCACGGGCCGGACGCAGGCTGGGAGTGGTCTCCCCCCTTCCTCCCTGCCCCAGTGTGACGCCAAACGAACAAAGAGAAAGACTCTGCCCAGGCACAGGGGGGGTGGGGGGTCCACTGAGTTTTCCCAGTGCTTCCTGCTGCACCGGGGCTGGCTTGGTCTCTGGCAGGACCAAGTTGGGGCCCCCAGGGGCCACCTGGCAGCATGGATCAGCGCAGCTATTCCCGCCATCACAGGGCCGCTGCGACGGGAGAGGGCAGGCGGCCTGCCACGGGGGCACAGGGGCGCGGGGCCTGGCACTGTCCCCAGGGCAGCCCCCTCCATCCCTGTAGTCGCTGGGCCCCCTGGGAAGGGGGTGGGACCCCGGCAGGACACGAGGAAGGGGCCCGGGCTGACCCCTGGCACACGGAAGCGTTGGGGATCAGACTCCTGCTTGCTGCGGGCCTCGGAACTGCAGGCTCAGAGCACCCCCACAGGGGCCATGCCAGCCTGGACCCGCCAGGCCCTCACGGGCGCCCAGGAACTCACCGAAGCGGTGTCGCCCTCTCTGGCCAGCGCGTGCAGCACCAGGGCCTGGCAGGCGTCGATGTTGTTCTCGTCCTTCTCCAGGATTCTGGGCAGGGGGAGGAGGAGCCCCGTGAGTACAGAGGGCCCCCCCGCCCCGAGGCTGGGAGGGTGGGCTGGCCACTCCTTGCTTCTCTGGGGGGGCATGTCTGGGGAGGGGGTTGCTGCTCCCAGATCGAAGCCCACCTTCCCAGCAGCCTGAGTGTGGCCAGGCCTTGGAAGGGTCCCCGAGGAGAGTGGGTCACGTGTGACCCCCGGGAGCCTTCCGTGTCACTCAGCCCCAGCCTGCTGTCTGCCCCCTCCCAGTCCCCGGAAGCAGCCTTCTCTGCTGTCACCTCTCGGGGTGCCTGTGACAGATGTTGTGGAGGGTCCAGCTCCCACAAATGTCCACGGCGCAAATGGAGGGGTAGGTCTGGGTGTCTGGGTGGGCAGAGAGGAGCTTGGGGGGGGTCTGAGGTTGCACATGGAGTGGGGGCGGGGGAGCCACGGCTGCTGTTCCGTGCTGCGGGGAAGCAGTCAGCTCCTGCGCGGGCTGGAGGGCTTCAACATTCCGCGTCTCAGCCTCTCAGCCTGCGGGGGCAGTGCCCATCGACAGAGAAGGGGGTCCCTCTGCCCACAAGTAACTCCTGCACGTCATGGAGGTGCCCACGGAGCTCCGACCACGACCGAGGTCTGGGTCTGGAGGCTCTGAACCCCGGTCCGTTTGGGGGCTCTTGGAAAATCACGCTGAGCGTCAGGCAATGGCTTGTACCCAAGGATATGGGAAACACCCGTCCGACGTGGAGCTGCGTGGAGAGGCGCGCCCGGCTGTTCCCTCCCAGCTGGACGGACAAGCCGCCAAGCTGAAGGCCCCGCGGGTGAAGCAGGCTTCCAGCTGGGAGCTCTGAGCCCGTGCCCACAGCAGCCGGCCGGCAGGGCAGCGGTAGGTCGGGAGGGCGAGCAGGAAGGTGAGAGGGAGTGGCAGACAGTGGGGAGCGTGCAGCGCGGGCGGGGACAGAGAGAAGGCTCAAGTGTGGAGCCCCGGCCGGGCGCAACTGAGGCCGAGAGGCCCCTTCCTGACCCCTTGGGAGCTCTGATGAGAAGCTGGAGGGACCCCTATGAATACATCTTTTTTTTTTCTTTTTTGGGTCACGCCCAGCAATGCTCAGGGGTTACTCCTGGCTCTGCACTCAGGAATTACTCCTGGCAGTGCTCGGGGGACCATATGGGATGCCGGGGATTGAACCCGGGTTGGCTGTGTGCCAAGGCAAATGCCCTACCCCTGGACTATCGCTCCGGCTCCGGCTCAGGCGTTTAAGAGGCTCAGTGATGCAAGAGTCCCCCCCTCCTGCGCCCACCCTCCCTTATCAGGCTAACTCCCGGGCACTTCCTGTCACTGTCTGGACACCGTTCCCGCCCTTCTCTCACAGCCGGCTCCACAGGCTCCTGCAGCGACACTGGTGATTTCCCCTCGACCCTCCTGCCACCCCGTCCCCACTAGGGACCCATGACCGGTCCTCAGCCCTCTGGGGAACGGCTTTCTCCCTCCACCTGGTCCCAGTACAGCCTTGGTATCTCCCAGCCGGCTGGCGCCCCCCGCCCCCGCCCCCGCCTGTCACCTGGGCTCCGGGAGCGTTGGGGGCCCTGCCCTCACCTGTTGGCGATCTCCACGGCCTGCTCCCAGTCCTGCTGTGCCAGGAACAGCCTCATCTTCAGGACCAGGGCAGGCAGGAAGGCCCCCGAGGCCACGGTGATCTGGTTCACCACCTCCAGGGCCCCCGTGTAGTTCTGCTGCTGCAGGAAGTAGGTCGCCTGCCCGGAGCCAGAGAAGAGGCCGTCGGTGGACAGGAGTTGACGGGAGTTGGGACCGAACCTTGCCTGTGTGTGGGCACTGCGGGTCCCTCAGCTGGGCCAGGGGGCCTCCTGGGCCCAGGGGCAGGGGCCCTTCAGAGGCTCCCGGGTCCCGGCTGGGTGAGTGATGGAGAGAGTTCTGAGGGCCCGGTGGGGAGAGCGGGGAAGCTGGGCACTGCCCAGGGCCGCCCCCTCTCCTGCCCACTCCTCCCTCTGCACTGCGCGGGCTAGGGTAGTGCTTGGAAGGGCCTGCAGGAGCCGGAGGGGCCGTCTGTGCCCCTGTGGCCATGGGCATCTGTGAGTCGGGCACAGAGGCGGGCTGGGGGCTCTGCTCCTCGGTGTGCCCCTGCTCCCCCAGCTCAGGACCTTGTCCTCCAGGCCACGGTCTCGGGAGACCCATACAGTGGGGGACCCTGTGGGCCAGCCGGGAACCCTCGGGGCCCCTGCTCGGGGCGCAGGGCTGAAGGGCACTACACTGCCAGCCAGACCCCTGGGGGTGGCCACTCAGCACCTACAGTGCAGGCTCCAGGGGGGACACTAGCCCCAGAGTTC
The DNA here is from genome assembly GCF_027595985.1 of Sorex araneus. Classification (NCBI taxonomy): domain Eukaryota; kingdom Metazoa; phylum Chordata; class Mammalia; order Eulipotyphla; family Soricidae; genus Sorex; species Sorex araneus. The sequence goes on along the minus strand of NC_073305.1, from coordinate 37,459,316 downwards.
CCTGGGGCTGGGCTTGGGTCCCCTCCTCCCCATCCTCCCCATCCTTGCTGTCTCCCCTTCTCTCTGGGGCACCCCTCCTCTAGCCCATGGCCTGCCAACTTGCGTGGGGCCTACCTGGAACCCCGTAAGCAGGCTGGGGGCCTGGCTGGCCGAGCTGGGGTGTGCGGAGTGTGGGTGTGCACTTGTCTCGGGGCTCCCACTGCTCTGGGCAGCTGGGAACTCTCGGGGTTCTCTCCCAGCACCTCCCGTTATCCCGCAGCCCCCCATGGAGAGGGCCAGGAGCCTCCTGAATAACAGGGGCATATACTGGCTGCAAATTCATCTTGGCAGACTTTCAGACTTTTTCTTTTTTAAACATGAGCACAAACTCCTAAAGAGATTTTTTTTTTCTTTTTTTGGGTCACACCTGGCGATGCACAGGGGTTACTCCTGGCTATGCACTCAGGAATCACCCCTGGCCGTGCTCAGGGGACCATATGGGATGCTGGGATTTGAACCCGGGTCGGCCGCGTGCAAGGCAAACGCCCTACCCGCTGTGCTATCTCTCCAGCCGCTCCTAAAGAGATTTTTAGTAACACAAACCTGAAAGAATTTTATTCTCTCATAGATTTTTCTCTCATAGCTTGAGAGCACAGTGGGGAGGGCATTTACCTTGCACGTGGCTGACCCGAGTTCGATTCCTCTGTCCTATTTTTTTGCTTTTTGGATCACACCCAGCGATGCACAGGGGTTACTCCTGGCTCTGCACTCAGGAATCACTCCTGGCGGTGCTCAGGGGACCATATGGGATGCTGGGAATCAAACCCAGGTCAGCCGCGTGCAAGGCAAACAAACGCCCTACCCGCTGTGCTATTGCTCCAGCCCCTCCTCTGTCCCTCTCAGAGAGCCCGGCAAGCTACCAAGAGTATCCCGCCTGCACAGCAGAGCCTGGCAAGCTCCGCGTGGCGTATATGATATGCCAAAAACAGTAACAAGTCTCACAATGGAGACGTTACTGGTGCCCGCTCGAGCAAATCGATGAACAACGGGACGACAGTGCTACAGTGCAGCATGATCATAGAACCCTAAAGTCATGTAATGGGGTGTGAGGGGGTGCCTTAGCCAGAGGGTGGGACATGAAGCCCGAGTGAGTCAGGTGGGGGACCTCCTCTAGGGGTGGGCCAGGGCCAGCCCCAGTTCCCCTCTGCTGCCCACCTTGCCCATCATCCCCAGGACGTCTCTGCCGTCCTGGATCCCCTGCTCCAGGTACTTGATGGATTTCTTCACCATGTGGGGCTCACCGCACGTGAGGTCCACCCAGCCTCTGAGCACATAGCCCTGGGGAGAGAGCCAGAGAGAGGTGAAGTCCTGGGACCACCCCCTGCCCACCCAAGAGGCACAGGGAGGCCCTGCCTCGTCCAGCCTTTCCCTGCCCCAAGGCCCCGGGACTTGAGACTAGGCCAGGCACAAATCTTAGCGAGCTCAGAGCAGGCCCGTGCTCCCACTGCCTTCTGCCCACCCTCCCCTTCAGGGGGCGCCCTTCGAAGCACAGGCCCCAAAGGAATCCCCCTTCAGCAACGACAGGGAGCCTTGAAAACTCCAGCCATTGGCTGGAGCAACAGCACAGCGGGTAGGGCGTTTGCCTTGCATGAGGTCAACCTGGGTTCAATTCCCAGCATCCCATATGGTCCACCAAGCACCGCCAGGAGTAATTCCTGAGTGCAAAGCCAGGAGTAACCCCTGTGCATCGCTGGGTATGACCCAAACAGCAAAAAATAGAGAAAGCAACAAAACTCCAGCCATGAGTGAATAAAGAAGTTGTGGTATGCGATGGAAGACTGTGCAGCCATGTGAAAAATAGTCATGTTCTTCAGGGGCTGGGGAGTGGGAGTCGGAGGGGACGGTCTGAGCAGAAGGGCCAGTACAGGATGGTGTCACTCCTCTGTCGCATGGGCAGATAAAGGGGATGAAGGCTCTGGACAGTCTCCATCACAGTCGACCCTGGATATCGGCACATAGCCATGGGCCTGAGGTGCAGGGGGCGTTAGGGGAACCAAGAGGTTGACGGGAGTCACAGGCACACAGGGGCTAAGGGGGATCAAAGGATGCACCAGATAATGGGGGTGGGGGTCAGAGGGCAGCAAGGCCAGACGGGAGGTGACATAGGGACCTGTGTGTGTGTGTGTGTGTGTGTATGTGTGTGTGTGTGTTGGAGGGTCACGGCACTTTGGTGGGGGTGGGGTGCAATAACTTGATACATCAACACTATAAACTTGAGTACTAGTGTAACCCTGTCACCTGAACCATAATCACATTTTATTTTATTTATTTATTTTTTTCTTTTTGGGTCACACCCAAAAATGCACAGGGGTCACTCCTGGCTCTGGACTCAGGAATCACCCCTGGGGGTGCTCAGGAGACCATATGGGATGCTGGGAATCGAACCCGGGTTGGCCGCAAGCAAGGCAAACGCCTTACCCACTGTGCTATCAGTCCAGCCCCCAATAATCACATTTTAATTAAAAAAAAAACCAAACAAACCTTTATCGCAAAGACTTCCCTCCCCTCTGCAGGCACCTTCGCTGACCTTCCACACCGCCAGCCCCCCTGCCCCGCCCCCAATCTGTCCCAAGTTCTCTTCCCCCTTTGGAGGCTCTCGTGTGCGCCCAGGTGGGAGGTGGGCGCCCAGCTCCTGTCCCGTGAGTCCCTGGTACCTCTCTGAAGGAACCTGAGGCCATCTTCAGCGCGCGGTCGATGTACTCCTTGGCCTTGTCGTGGCGGCCCATGAGCCAGAGGAAGAGGCCGGCGTAGTACAGGGCGTTCCCGCTGGCGGTCTTGCGCTTCTCCTTCAGGCTGCTCTCCAGCTCCTGAACCGCTTCCCTGTCTGCAAGCACGACGACCCGCTTGGCTTCCAGTGCTAACGTTATATGCTGTACTATTACAGACTTTCCAGCCATGGGCCAATCCTCCCCGCCCTTGTTTCACTGTCCATGGATGTTAGCCTCATACCATGTCTTTCTGTTCGTTTGTTTTTGTGTTTTTATATCCCACAAGTGAGTGTGATTGTTCGATGTCTGTCCCTCTCCTTGGCCCATGGTTTGGAAGCCTGCCTCAATTGCCTGGGGGAGGGGCTGGAGCCATAGCACAGCGGGTAGGGCGTTTGCCTTGCACATGGCCAACCCAGGTTCAATTCCCAGCATCCCATAATGGTCCCCTGAGCACCGCCAGGAGTAATTACTGAATGCAGAGCCAAGAATAACCCCTGTGCATCACCAGGTGTGATCTCCCTCGAAAAAATAAATTGCAATATCATTGTCGAGTGGTCTTGACAATGATAGTTGGAAATGATCACTCTGGATAAAAACTGTGTCCTGAAAGTAGGCAAAGAAACATACATGATAACCTACCTGTTATCATGCTCTGTCCCTAGTAGTAAAATGCCAAAAGGGTGGGGGGAGGGAGAGAAAGACAGACAGACAGATAGACAGACAGACAGACTGGTGGAGGGATGACTGAATCCTGATCATGAACAGCTTTGTAACTGTGTAATATATATATATATATATATATATATATATATGTACACACACACACACATATATACATTACGGAGTTTAAGAAGACATCATCCACATACTGTTCGATGAAGGAAGGGCTAAGAGGTTTTTAGGAGTCAGACCCCCAAAATTGAAAAACATTCATCTGTGCTGGCCGTATAGAGCCCTAAGAGATCCCGGGCTGAATCCCTAACAGACCCCCGGATTCACAACCTCCAGTGCTGATACGGGATGGCAAAGAGCATGTCCTGACCCTGAACTGTGCAGAGAGACAATCTGCTCCTGTGAGAGGTACAGCCGGGACGGAAGTTAAACCTACTGACTGCAGATAAGCCTATTGACCTATGTCTGTAAACTGTATTGTTTTAAACTTAAGTGGAGACTGTAATCTTGTATGATCTTAATTGACACTTTGGAGTGTAGTTTTATGTTTTTGTTTTTGTTTTAGGGTCAGACCTGGCAATGCTCAGGGGCTACTACTGGCTCTACACTCAGGAATCAATCCTGGTGGTCCTCGGGGTCCGTATGGGATGCCGGGGATTGAACCTGGGTCGGCTGAGTGAGTGCAGGACAAGTGCCCTGCTTGCTGTATCATCTCTCTGGCCTCTGGAATATCTTTTTAGAGTATGAATGCAGCCTCAACTTTTGAGTCATTTGTCGGATGGGTTAGAGTCCCCAACCGTCGTGATTCCTCAGCCCAAGACAATGAAACAAACTTATGTCCTTCTCCCCTTTTGGGTCTGGACTATGACAAGTCACGACAAACTCAGGCATGACGCAAGTTTCAGAAGCAGTGGGAGATAAAGAGCTGGGGGAGGAGGGAAGCCTGTCCTAGATGGGGCACTAAAGGCCCAAGGAGCCATCCCTGAGCACCCCAGGGCATTCTCCACACTGTGGCCGACTCCCCCCTCACCTGGGTCCCAGCATAGAGCCCCTCCCCCCTGCCCCCCTGCCCTGCTCCTCCTGCAGCCCATCCCTGGGCACAGCACGGGAGCCGCCCAGCCCAGGAGGCAGATCCTGGCTTTGAGCTCAGATCACACTTCTCTCTGCGCCCAGCAGTACTGAGCAGAGCCGACCCGGAGGCCCAAGGCCCTGTTGCATTCTGGGTGAGTGACATGAAAGAAGCGCACAGGCCTGGGCTCTGTCCCTTCTGTCCCTAGAGTAGATGGTGGACTGGGGCAGGGTGGGGGGTCGGAACATGCGGGCAGGGGTGAGGGTTGAAGAGCAGATGTCTGTTGGGCTGATGCTTCCTAGCCAGATGCTGGCAAAGGAGAGGGTTCCCCACTCTCGGAGTCTGAAGGAGGACCCCCCTCCTGGCATGCTCTCTGTCTGTGTCTTCCCCCGCCACCCCCCTACCCACCCGACCTCCAGAGGGCCCAGCCACAGAGTGCTCTGAGGGCCCGGGGTGAAGGGAACAGAGCAGGCCCCGCGCTCACCGATGTTCTCCCAGTGCTTGTGTGCGTAGATGAGGGCCATGGTGCAGCACAGCGTCACGTCGGGGTGATTCCGGATGCTCTCCAGGCTGGTGATGGCCTCTTGGATGTGGTCTGCAGAGAGAGCCCCCCTGGGGTGAGTGAGGCTCTGCGCGCCGGCCTGGGGTGTGGCGGGGGAGGGTGCCCTGGCAGGCACAGAGAGTGGGGGGGTCTTCAGGCCCATGGGCAGACTTCTCTCTGCCTCCTCATTTTACAGAGGGGACACAGAGGCACAGGGGAGGCCTCCGACCCACAGGCTGGGGCATCACAGGTTGCATGCGCACCCTCTAATATTATTATTGGTTTTTAGTTTTTTGGGTCACACCTGGTGATGCAGAAGGCTTACTCCTGGCTCTGTACTCAAGAATTACTCCTGGCGGTGCTCGGGGGACCCTATGGGATGGTGGGGATTGAACCCGGGTGTGCAAGGCAAACGTCCTACCCGCTGTGCTATCGCTCCAGCCCTGTATGGACACCTTCTAGCAGCATTCTGGGTGCCCTGTCCCGCCGGAGGCGTCCTCACCCTCTCTGAGCACTCCGTAGGCTTTGAAGAACTGTAGCACAGGGTCATTGCTGAATCTCTCCAGGCCCGCGGCCGCTGCCTGCTGCACGTGGTGGAAGTACTTCTCCTGGCTGTAGTAGATGACGCCGGCCTGCAGGGAGGAAGGCAGAGTTCAGAGTCCCTGGCCCTTTCTGCTCTCCCTGCCTCCTCCCTCTCAGCATCCCTCTCGCTTCTGCGACATCGAGAACAGTGAACCTGGGGTCTCATCCTGTGCTCAGAGATTAGTGGGCAATTCTTGCAGTGTTCCTGGGAAGGAATCTGGAGATTTCCCCCAGATTATCTTCCTAGTATGAGATGGAACAGCGAAGGCCTGACTTAGGCTGGGAAGGGGAGAAGAGGGGCCCAGGAAGGAAAATCCCACCATAGTTTAGAGCTACAAGTTACATGGGCTGCCTCTGGGGAGTGGATCAAGGGCGTTAGCCATTATCATTTTTTATCTATACATCTCTCAATTTATTGTATCTATTACCTATTAATAGTCCATCTATCAATCTATCTATTATATTTATTTATTATCTTATCTTTCTACCTGACCATTCATACCTCATGGTACTCTGGCCTGAACCACCAGGTACATAGCCCGCAGTGCTGGCAGGGATGTGGAGGGGCATGGATGGAGAGACATAAGGTTCCTGGAATGGATCTCAGGGCTGTATGCCTGCCACGTGAGCCACATCCTGGCCCCTTTTATCCTATCATCCCATGCACTATCATCTGCACCTCGACATTCAAGGGAGTCGAAGTCTAGAGAAACAAGGACTGGATAATGGTCTCTCAGTGTGTGTAAGGGCTGAAATTTCAAAAGGAAGGTCCACTCCCTGTAAGGTTGATGTCTGCTGCTGGGGTGACAATTGGTGTGGTCCGAGAGTACACAGCCTGCAGCCTCTAGGTAAAGATGCAGATACCAAACTCTTAAGTCATAAGGAGTTGGGACGTTTAACTGTACAGATAAGTCTCTCAAAATCTACTCGGGCTGTGTGTGTGAGTTTCTGTGTGTCTGTGTATCTCTGTGTGTGTGTGTGTGTGTGTGTGTGTGTGTGTGGCCCTGAGGGGGAGGACTATTGGTGGTATTTGTGATGGGGATGATGGTCGTGTTAAGAGGTGGGGAGTGGTGGGGATCTGGTGATGGTGAGTAGTAAGTGGTGGGTGGTGTTTGTAGTGGTGGATGGTGTGGGTGGTAGTTGTGATGGTGGTTCTACTGGTCGGTGGAGGGTGGTATTTGTAGTAGCGATGATGGTAGTGTTATGTAGTGCTCCTGGCGGGGAGGAGTGGTGGGTGGTGGGTGGTACTGGAAGTGGAGGTGGAGGGCGGGGTGAATAGCGGTGGTGGAGGATGTGTAGCGGACAGATCTGAAGTCAGGAAGCAGTGGGGGGTAAGATTGTAGCAGGTGTCCAGGAGAGATGGCATTCCTGGGTGGGATAAAAAGAAGTGGGAGACTCAGGCAGGACACAGGAGCTGACACTCTGGCTGGGATGTGGGCAGAAGGGGCAAGACCCTACCCGCCAACATCAGAGTAAGGCGGATAAAGTGGGGGGAGGAAGTGGAGACATCGGACTGGGGTGACAGGGTTTGCCTTTCAGGCAGCAGACCCAGTTTGATCCCTGAGCACAAAGCTGGAAGTAACCCCTGAGCACGGCAGGCTGTGGGCTTTCCCAGCCCTAAAAGAAGGCGCCAGAAAGACAGATCCCTGGGCACGTGATTCCCGGCACCGCAAATGCTCCTCAGCAAGACTCCTGAGCACAGAGCCAGCAGTAGCACCCGAGAATCGCCTGATGTGGCCCCAACCTACGCCAGTCAGCTAAAGAGGGGTAGCAGTGGACAGCGGGAGCGGCCAGAGCAGAAGCGCGGGCCAGTGGGGGTGGGGGGAGGAGCCAGAGGCCAGTCGGGGGATTGGGGTGGCGACGGGGGGGGGGCACGCACCATAAGGGAGGAGGAGTCATCGCTGGCCATATCGGGGATGTGTGTGTGTGTGTGTGTGTGGAGCTGAGGCGCCAGGCACAGGATGCCCCCGTCAGGAACCGGACACGCCTCCGGCGGCCGGCAGCAGTTGGCTGCGCGCGCGTCCTTGGCAACGGGGCGGCCGGCCGGTTGCCAAGCGCGTCACAGCCGGGGGCGGGGCGGGGGCGCACGTGACCAGGCGCGGCTAATCTAGCGCCGAGTCGGAGCTGGGGGCGCGGGGAGGAGGGTCTGCGCCGGGCTCCGGGGGGCGCGGGCAGGTGCCATGGGGCTGGGTGCCAGCGCCGAGCTGCCCGCGGGCGGCGACGAGGGCTTCCACCTGCACGGGGTGAGTGCCCGAGACTGGGGCGGGAGCCCGCGGCTCGGCGTGGTGTGGCGCGGCGCGGCGCGGGGGCTTCTGGTCTGGGGGGGTGGTGCGGAGGCCTTGGGTGGTCGCCCGGGCTGGGTGCTGTCCCCTGCCCTCCCCTCTGCCCCCGGCTGCGGGGCGCGAGAGGCGACGGCCCTTGCGTGGCCGTGGTGCCAGCTGTGCCAACTGTGCCGGAAGCCGGAGCCCGTCCCGGGCGGGCGGGCCCGGGGCGTCTGCGAAGCCCCCGAGAATGTGGCCCGCCCCCCCCGCCCCGGTGCGACCCCGCGCGCCCAGGGCCCGTCCACGGTCGCCCGCTGTGTTCCGAAGCCCCAGTTAGAGCCCGCGGGACCCAGACCCCCGGCCCCGGCCCGCGCCCTCGGGCCCAGCTGGAGGCGACCGGGGGCCCTGCTGTCCCGGGGAGGGGGGTGGTGGGGTGGACGCAGAAACGCGGTGGGCTCGGAGAGGGGGGGACCAGCCAGGCCAAGTGGGAGACGGCAGGGCTGGAGAAGGGGCCAGTGCGCGCCTGGAGACCCCTGGGTCGGGGGCGCTGCCGAAGGGGCTGCGGGTGGAAGGTGGGAGAGGGGAGGCCGGTCCCTCCAAGAGGGTGGGTGCGCAGCCTGGGCAGGTCGCGGGGCCCGGCCCTGAGTCTTAGGCGAGGGCCCCTCAGCCTGGGGGATTTTGTTGCTGGCGCCTGTTGCCGGTGCAGGGCGGAGGGGCTGGACATGTGGGGGGCGGGGTGGGTGCTCTGAGCATCCCTGCCTCGGGTGGATGCGGGGAGGAGGGGGGCCGTCCTGGCCGTTGGTGTCGGCAGTGGGACAGTGCTAAGGAAGGGGCCCCAGGGAAGGAAGAGCAGGTGGCCCGGGCCCAGCTGCGGGGAGGGCTGGCCCTGGGGAAGGTTTCCCGAGGCCCGAAGCAGGCGCCGGGATCGCCCCGTGCAGTCCCACAGCCCACCAGCAGGGGGCTGGGCCTGCGGGCCCCGGACAGAGGCCCTCCAGCCGGCCACAGTGAGGGGACCCAGGGACAGCCACAGGATGCCCTCCCGCCTCCCTCCCCGGCCTCGTCATTTCACAGACCAGGAGCTTTGGGCACATGCCCAGCCGTCTGTGTTCTAGGCCCAGAGACCCAGGCCGCTGCAGAGAGCCACGGGCTGCGTTCTCCGGCTGCGTGTTTGCAGGGGGGTGGGGGGAGGGTTGAGGGGATGAGGCCGCGGGGCGGGGGAGGGGGCGGGGGGGGGGGGGAAACAGGAAGCATTAACAGGTGTGCGGCCGTGCTGGCCAGGACTGACCAAGCAGGGTCAGGGGACAGGGTGATGATGGGTAGGTGCTTGGGTGGATAGAGCTCGGCCAAGGCCATGGGCTGCTTGGAACAGCTTGTGGGAAGGGACGAAGGCAAGGACCTGGAAGGGGGGTGCAGGGCAGAGGAGGCCCTGGAGGGCAGAGCAGGAAGGTGAGGCTGACGTGCCTGCAAGGGATGATGGGCCAGGACACGGAGGTGGAAAGGTGGGTGTTGACGATGCCCGGATCGAAGGGTTCCAGAGGGTATTCAGACAGGTGGCGCCTGGGGGAGCTTTTGAGTTGGAGCTGGTCTGTGCCCACCTCATCCTCTGGAAAAAGGGAAAGTAGGGACCCCCGCCCCGGGCATGGACAGTGAGTAGCTCTGCTCTGGGCCGGGAGAAGACCCTGCCCCAGGGGCTTGGTCCAGAGAGGCTCAGGGTGGGGCTGACTTTCAGGGGCAGGGAGGGGGACCCATGCCTGACCCAGCCACTGGGCTCTCCTCTCCCCTGTCTGCTGGGGGAAGCCAGCACCAGAGCTGAGAGTGGGTGCAGGTCCCCCGGCCCCTGTGCGTGTCAGCTCCTGCCCCTGGCACTGCAGATCGTGAGCGTGGGGTGTGCTAAGAAGCCGCTGATGCAGGCCCAGGCCGTGGACCCCTAAGAGGGTGGGACAGAGGGAGCTGCAGCTTGTGGGTTTGGGGATGCAGCCGTGTATCACTTGGTGGGATTCTGCCAGCCCGGCCTGGGCTCAGGGTGGCATGGCATCGGGGCTCGCCCCCCCACTCTCCGAGGTGGAGCGGCTGGAAGTGCCCCTGGCAGGAGCAGCACCTCCTCCGCACCAGGGCTCCAGCACCCAGTGGGGGTTGCTTGTGTTGGCCCCTGGGCTGACTCACGGGGCCTAATTGGAGACGCTGCCAGGAGGGAGCCCCTCGTGGGGGGCACCTGGCCTGGAGCCAGAGGCCTCCCTGGGGAATGCAGCACTGGAGGGCGGGCAGCAGTACGGGGCTCCCCTGCAGAGGCACCCAGAGCCCCAGGAACAGCCCCCCCGCCCCCCCCCGCACAGCCAGGCTATGTCCATGGAGCCCTGAGAGGCAGCTCCTGCAGCCCCCCAGGCCCAGGGACTGCTGTGAGTCTGCGGGGAATTGCGGGGGAGGGACATGGCTCCCCCAGCTCAGGGTCCGCATGCCCGGCCCCGCTGCTCTCTCACTGCCTCTGCTGGGGCACAGCCCGGGCCCGGCCCTCCTGGCTGGCTGACCTTCCTTCCTGGGGTCCCCCAGCACCGCCCTGGGCCTGTGAGCAGCTCTTGGCTGCCCTGCCCTCTCCCGGGAAGCACCGGGGCGTGTGGGCTGTTGCCTTAAACGGGGCGAGTGCCCATGTGTCGGGTGATGACGGGGAGTGAGGAGGTTCTGGGCCGCCAAGGCTGCTCCAGCTGGCGGTGGGGCGGGGAGAGGGCCGGGCCGAGCAGTGCTGACTGCTTGTCTGGGATTCCCTGCGATTTCCGAAATGGGGTGTGGTGACCGGGGCCTCTGCGGGGGACAGGTGCAGGAGAACTCCCCTGCCCAGCAGGCCGGCCTGGAGCCGTACTTTGACTTCATCATCACCATTGGGCACTCGAGGCTGGTGAGCTTCCCTTCTGCCCCTCGGGGTGGGGGGTGGGGGTGGTGGTGGTGGGGTGTGTGTGTGTGTGGACACACAGCTGGTGCACTCCCTCCTGCTTCTGCATATGTGTGAATGTGTATATATGTGTGGTGTTTATGTGTGTGTATGCATGTGCACACACAGCTGGTGAGCTCCCTCCTGCTTCTGCATGTGTGTGAATGTGTGTATATGTATGGTGTTTATGTGTGCGTGTGCATGTGCACACACAGCTGGTGAGCTCCCTCCTGCCTCTGCGTGTGTGTGTGTCTGTGTGTGTGTGTCTGTGTGTGTGTGCATATGCACACACAGCTGGTGACCTCCCTCCTGCCTCTGCGTGTGTGTGTGTGTGTGTGTGTCTGTGTGTGTGTCTGTGTGTGTGTGCATATGCACACACAGCTGGTGACCTCCCTCCTGCCTCTGCGTGTGTTTCTCTCCCATGAGAGACCCAGCCCTGCCCTGTCCTCCTGGAGGGACACCCACCCTCCTGTTCCCCCAGGGCTGCCCTCCCAGCCCAGCTCGTGTGTTCACTGCGATGGCACCTCAGGGGTCGGCCTCCAGGGCCGGGACAGGCTTCGGGCTCTGCCCACTCGGGACCGGTTCTGACCCAGAGTGGTGCTGGCAGCTTGCAGAGGGAGGCAAGTTGTGCCTGACCGCAGGGGCTGCAGGCCACGGGCCGGCATCCAGCCACGGCTCCAGCCCATCCCTGGTCTGGACTCTGCTGGCGCGTGTGTGTGTGTGTGTGGGGGTGCCCCCCACCAAGCCTGGCACTGTGGGTGTGTTGGGCGTGTCAGCCGTGCCGCCCTGCCCCGTAGAACAAGGAGAATGACACGCTGAAGGCCCTGCTGAAGGCCAACGTGGAGAAGCCCGTGAAGCTGGAGGTGTTCAACATGAAGACCATGCGGGTGCGCGAGGTGGAGGTGGTGCCCAGCAACATGTGGGGCGGCCAGGGCCTGCTGGGCGCCAGCGTCCGCTTCTGCAGCTTCCGAGGGGCCAGTGAGCACGTGTGGCACGTGCTGGTGAGTGGATGGGGGCGGGGGCATGGGGAGGGGGGCTCCCGAGGGGGCCAGGTCCCCAGAACAGGGTTGCCCGGCTGTTGGTCTTCACCCCGAGGGCCTCGGGGTGCTCTGGAGCGGCCAGCATGGTTTTCCAGGCAGCCCCCCTGCTGGCACCTTTGGGCTCTGGGCTGGCCCTGGGATCTGCCGGTGCTGCAGTGGCCGAGGGATCTGACCCACGGGGACACAGGCAGAGGGCCCCGAGCTTGCGGGGTTGCTGGCTTGGTTGAGGGCCCCTGCCCCTTGCTCTCACTTCCTGGAGGGTCTCTCAACCTTGTCAGCCTGCCTCAGTTGGCCCACAGGTGAAATGGGAGCTGAGAAATGTGCTTTTCTGGGGGGAGGGAGCTCCCTGCAGCCTGAACGCCTGTGGCGGGCAGAGCGGCTGGGCGGAAAGCTGGTTTTATTCTGTTCTGGCCTGCACCTGACTGCCTAGAGTGTCCTCCCCGTGGTGCTGGCGGACCTTGGCCGGGGCCAGGGCTGCCCCGTGCAGCACACCAGCTCTCCTGCAGTCCTCAGAGCCGTCTCCCCAGCCCCAGCAGTAGGAGAACTGTTTATTCAGCCACTGATTGAGCTGATTGAATTGGGCATGAACTCCACAGTACTTTAAAAAAAATTCTTTTTAATTGGATATCTGTGAGGTAGACCATTACAAAGCTGGTCATAATTGGGTTTCAGCCATACAATGATCCAGCACCCACCCCTCCACCAGTGCACGTTTCCCACCACCAACATTCCCCATTTCCCCTCCACCCTCCCCCCACCCCCCGTCCCCCACCCCAGCCTCCCTCTTTGGGACACACTTGCTTTCTTGTTCTCTCCTTTTCCTTTTGTGCATTACGGTTTGCGATACAGGTGCCAAGAGGTCATGGTGTTTGTTCAGGGCATTCGGTATTTTTATCGGGGTGGTACGGCTGGAGTAGCTTTTCAAAGCAGCTCTGGGGGGTGGATATGACTGCCAAGTTCTTCTGGAAGGACAGGGAGGGTGGGGGTAGGTAGCCCATCTCGACCCCGAGAAAGCCTGGAGATTTCAGTCACACAACCCGCATACCAGAATTTTCAGCAGATTATATCTAGGTCCGTCCTGAGACGGTGGAGTCAGGCCTGGGGTATGGAGGCCATTTTGGATTGTGGAAGCAAGTGACCACTAGGGGCTCTGCTTGGGTGGGCACAGGCCAACCCACCCGCCTCTGATTTGCCTTGGTCTGTTCAGCCTTGCATGGGTCCAAGATTAACTGGCTTTTGATCTCTTCTGAGATTATCTATGGGCCTCTGAAATAAGGCCAATAAGTGAGCTTGTATAGCTGAGCCGGAGGTGATTTATGGGCACGGCTCCCACAATACCTGACTTTTTTTTATTTTTTGCTTTTTGGGTCTCACCCGGCGATGCACAGGGGTTACTCCTGGCTTTGCACTCAGGAGTTCTTCCTGGCGGTGCTCAGGGAACCATATGGGATGCCGGGGATCGAACCCGGATCGGCTGCGTGCAAGGCAAACGCCCTACCCGCTGTGCTATCGCTCCAGCCCGACAATACCTGACTTTTGGCCATTTAATTTCATGGTAAACTTGGTCCCAAGATGTTGGGGTCCGGCCAAAGGCACAGCAACAATTTTGGGGTATCAGGAAGCCTGAAGGCACCAACAGGCTGCTCATGCACTCTCCCTGCAGGTACAGGAGGACCCGCCGGTGGCACTGCGCCCCCACGCCCCATGGTTTTAATCCTTTCCCTGTGCTACTTCAAAACTGCAGCAGCCCAGTAACCCAGTAACAACTACATAGCCTGCTGGGTAGGGGAAACCGAGGCTGCAGGGTGAAGCCACCTGTCCTGGGTCACAGCCATGGTGGTGGCTGGGGGCCCCTGGGGAAGACCAGCTAGGAGTTGAATCGGAGGGACAGTTCCAGGCCACTGCTGCCCTCTGCTGGGCGGGCGGGCGGGGTGGAGGGGACGGAGCAGAGTGGTAGCTCTCCGGTTCCCCTGCTCCCAGTGAGGAGAGGGGGGTCTGTGGTTCTCCCTGCAGGACGTGGAGCCCTCTTCACCTGCCTCCCTCGCGGGCCTGCGCCCCTACACGGACTATGTGGTGGGCTCGGATCAGATCCTGCAGGAGGTGAAGCGAGCGGGCGGGCGGGCGGGTGGGCCGGGTGCGGGGCAGGCGCTGCTCGCGGGTCTGGCTGAGGGGCGCAGGGCTCAGGCACCGCGTGTCTGCCACAGTCCGAGGACTTCTTTACGCTCATCGAGACCCACGAGGGCAAGCCGCTGAAGCTGCTGGTCTACAACTCCGAGTCCGACTCGTGCCGGGAGGTGACTGTGACTCCCAACGCAGCCTGGGGAGGAGAGGGCAGGTACCTCCTGGGTCCCCGGGCCCGGGGCGGCGGGAGAGGAAGGGCTGTGTTTGGGGCGGGGGCAGCACTCTGGAATGACACGTTCTCGGCCTCCGGCAGTCTGGGCTGTGGCATCGGCTATGGGTACCTGCACCGGATCCCCACGCAGCCTCCCAGCTACCACAGGAAGCCGCCCGGGACCCGGCCGCCGGCTGCCTCACCACCTGGTGTCCCACCACCGGGACCCGCCCCTCAGGCTGTTCCCGACCCTCTGAGCCCAGAGTTGGGCTCACGGCAGGGCGACTACACAGAGGTATGTGGGGGGCGGGGGGCCGTCTGGGCAGAAGGGGCACTCGGGGGTGCAGCTGTGCAGTGCTCCGGAAGCCCCTGAGCTTTTCAAAACAGCAGGAGCAGCAGGTGCTGCCTCTGCCCCCGCCACTGGGGTCTGGACCTGAGGCTGGTGCTCCTGAGGGTGGACAGTGAGCTGGCCCCGTCTGCCAGTCTGCAGGGGAGCCTGGCCGCGACTCCCGGGCGGCCGGGCGGGTCCCCGAGTGCCTCTGGGAGTCCCGTGCCGCAGCTCTGCGGGGGAGGCCAGGCCCCAGGGCCGGCCGCCCGGGGCATGGAAGCTGGGCCTGGGCTGCCCTCTCCGCCCACTTTCTTGGCTCCCGCAGGCCCTGCTGCAGGTCCCGGGTTCCTCCACCGAGGAGCCACTCACTGAGGCCTGGAGTCCCGTCCACGGCGCTCCAGACCCAGACCCCGCGGCGCTGGCACGTTCCGGGGAGATTCCTCTTCAGCCCCCGCCGCCACTGCAGCGAGTCATGGATCCAGGTAGCGGCCGGCCCAGGGCAAGGAAGTGGAGGCAGAGGGTGTGTGGGTGGGGTAGAAGCAGGCTGTGGGCAGGGCGGGACACGCCCGAGACCTCCCAGACCCGCTTGGATGTCGCCTCTTATGTGGGCCCCATCGGCCTGATTCCCCCAGTCCGGGGCGTGGGTGGGGAGTGTGGTACAGTGGGTGGTGGGCCCTTGGCCACCATGCTCCTCCCAGATGCTCATTCCCCCGCCCCAGGCTTCCTGGATGTGTCGGGCATCGCCCTCCTGGACAGCAGCGAAGCCGGGGTTTGGTCCGGCCCGCCGCCCCCTGCCTCGCTCACCTCCACCGCGGGCCCCGAGGAGGTGGGCTCCAGCAGCTCTCACGAGCGAGGAGGTGAGTGGCCGGTGCTTTGGGGTGGTCCCATCGAGGGGCTTGTATGCTGACCTGCTCTCCCTGGGTGGGACACGGGGGGCTCGGAGGCCACCCTGGCCTGAAGCCTACGAGCCGCCTCAGCCTCCCCCGCCCCCCGCCCTCTGTTCCAGGTGAGGCCACATGGTCAGGGTCGGAGTTTGAGGTCTCCTTCCTGGACAGCCCCGGGGCCCAGGCCCAGCCAGACCACCTGCCTCAGCTGACACTTCCCGACAGCCTCACCTCTGCGGCCTCCCCAGAGGACGGGCTGTCGGCAGAGCTGCTCGAGGCGCAGGCAGAGGAGGAGCCGGCAAGCACAGACAACCCCGATGCGGAGGTGGCCAGCCCGGCCCAGCTCCCCAGCCCCGAGTAACACGCTGGGCGGGGGCAAAGCCCCGGACGTTTCCCGCGGCCCCGAGTTCCACGCAGCCTTCCGAGCCTTTACTCTGCCTGGCGGTCCTGGGTGGGGGAGCTGGGCTCCAGCCAGCCCGCGTGGGGTGGGAGGAGAGGAAAGGCTTGGGAGAGGAGCGGTCTCTGCCGAGGGGGTCTCAGGGAAGGAAGGACACCTCCTTAAGCAGCTGGCGGGACTGTGAGGGGGGCTGGGCGGGAGGGAGGAAGGGGTGTTGTGGAATGCTGGGGGTCTGTCGCTTGCTGCCCCCTGCACACATGCATCCTACGCTGGCAGGAAGCCCACCAGTTCCACCAGCTCCCCAGGGGCAGGGGTCCCAGAAGTGCTAGGCCCTTTGTGCTCCGCCCCTTCCCCTCGAATCCTCACACCCCACAGCCCCAGAGTGACTGCTCTCGGCATCTAAGCTTGTACAGCTTGCTCTGAACATCCGAGGCAGCCAGGCAGCCTTGGTGGTGACCGGAAATTGCCATTTTCCGTTTCCTTCCCTGAGTGGACTCCCCAGAGCAGACTGCCCAGCCGAGGGCTGCACAAGCAGGCCTGACCCGCCTGGGCCAGGGTGGGGAAGGAGAAGGCGCCCTCTGTTTGCCCACAGTATGGGGGGTGTTTCTCTCGCCCTCAGTGCCTTTGGCAGGAAGGGGAGGCTTTGTCCTGGGTGGGGCCCCTCCCCCAGAGCACCCACCACAGCAGAGTCCCCACCTTCCCTCACCCCTCGCCCACTACACTCAGCGCCTGCTGCAAAGACCCACTCTGCGTCCTGATGTGTGAAGTTTGCACTTACAAGGAATTCTGAACCCATAGAACTATAGCCTCTCATGGGACAGCAGGCCCCAGGTCAAGGGCACCTCCTACCTCTAGCCCCGTGAGTACCAAGCGCTCGTGTGCAGCTACGAGCATGCTAAGCTTGTCCTGCAGGGGGCAGGGTCACTGCCCACGACAGACTGGTCACTCCCCGCACTGCTGTGCCCACAGTGCCATCTAGCACCCCACCCAGGTCTGCTACCACCCACGGGGCCCAGCTCTCCCCTCCTCTCTCCCCAGCCCCCTGCCCCTCTACCCTGATGGGGCAGAAAATAGATATTAATGTCATTTCCAGGTTGGACATGAAGCCACAAGTTTCTCTTTGCCTCTGTAACCATGAAGGAATGTGATAAGTGGGAAAAAAATAAAAATAAACGTGCATTACACTTTGAAATATTTTAACTAAAGCCTTTATTCTATACAACTGTGAAATAACAGGTTTTTACTCTTTTGGCATAGCAGACGGTCAAACTCTCAAAGTGATTACTGGTTTGACTGGGGGGAGAAAAATGTACAACCATGCTTGGGCAGGGGGTGGAGGGAGGGCTGGGTCGGCTGAGACCCTCGGACGGAGGGAGCTCGGCAGTGGGGCGGAGGGCTCGAGGCCCCTACGAGCACACCCATGGCTGCTCCACAAGGGTGGGGGGCTGCTGCTGCCACTGATTCACGACTATTGCTAAAAAAATGCGCACCCGACGTGCACTGCTGTATCTGACAGATAGAAAGGATTTTCGACAAAAGAAACCAGCTGCTCTTTGCGTAAGGGAGAGACTCGCTGGAAATGTGGCGCGTCTTCACTGCCGCCTGCCCAGTGCCACAGGTGGCCGGTCCCTTTCCAAAGGCAGCTGGCAGCAGGGAGGGGCCCGTCTGCAGCCAACAGTGAGATCTGGCCCCTGCCCGTCCCAGACCTGCTGGACAGGTCACACACAAGCCGGGGGAGGGAGGCAATCGGACCGGAAGCAACTGCCCTCTGAAGGCACTTGTGCTCTGGCTCACACAGGAGGGTGTCGGCATCCTTCTGAGAGCTCAGGCCACTGAGCTGCTCAGAATGCAAATGACCTTAGGGAGAACCCAAAGTTTTTTTTGTTTTTGTTTTTTCCTGCCCAAAGCTAAAGTGTTTATCCCCAATAAGTTATATACTGTACAAGATCCAAATGGTTCTATGAAAGCTTTAGAGTGTTAGAAAGAACAGTGAAAAGAAATCTGAATACAACAACAAAAACCCTGCATATAAAACTGGGAAAACAAATATGTATACGCCCAGGGTAGGCCTCTCCAGCCAGCTCACGGACACCCTGTCAAGTGTTCCGTCCTGTTTAAGTGAAGTCAGAACTTCATCCTGGCCTCAGGCCTCAGTGGAGTCAGGCTGCCACTCCCCGTGGGGGGAAACCCTGAAGCCAGTGGCCTGCAGAACGGACACCACTGAGCCCCCCATGGCCGCCGCTCCGGCCGGGCACCGCGGGCAGGAGCCGGGCATGCTCTGGGAGCAGCACCTGGCATCTCACCGGATCTTCCTGACAGAACACAGCTGAGGGCCAGTCTTAGAAACAAGCCCAGCAATAAACATTTATTGTGAGATGGGCTGGCTCTTGTGCAACAGCAAATTCCTGAAAAAATAACTGCCTTAAACGGTGGAAACACATTTTTTTTTTTTTAATGACAAACTTGGAAAAAAAGCCTTCATAGGTCCCGCACGAATGGAATGTACTCTTCAGAAAAGCTGGAGCGTGTGGGCGTGGGGGGACACAGTGACAGAGAGGGCCCTACGGGGAGTCTCTAACAAGTGCTAACAGACAGAGCGCGGGGCCCCTGGCACAGGAGGAGGGAGCAGAGTCTGCACTGGCCTGTCGTCGCGTCTCTGCACAGCTCACGGGGCCACACCAGCTCGGGGCTCTTCACGCACACGCGCGCGCGGCCTCCCTGGGGACAGCTTAATCTACACATGGAGACTGGATTCTATATTACATCTCGATTAGTCACTTGGATGGAGAGAATCTCGGTCCATACCAAACCGGCCGTTAGAAGTCTTGCTCCCGTGGGGGCTCAGTGGGCTTCCTCGGGCTACTCTCGGGGGGGCCCCGAGGAAGGTCAGTCAGTGAATACCCAGGAGCGCTAACACACCCTTCACGTGGATTTCTGACGGTAATGGAGGGTGAGGTCCCCACCGCTCTTCCATATGAAGTGTTTCACTGTTCGGAGGTCCATATTAGGGTCCAGAACCTGGAGTAAAAAAAAAAAAACAGTAAGAAACACCTGCCTGTATGGGGGTCTGCCACCTCTGCCCCCCTGGTGTAGACGGGTGGGAAACTGGTGGTCTGGGACCGGGCGCAGGACAGGAGCACGCTCCAGGCGTCCAATGGTTGAGGGACACGGCTCTCCTAAGACCCTAATTACGGGCAGTCTGGCTGGGGACCGGCCTGTCTGTGTGTACACACACGCAGATGTGACCTGGTGCCTGACCACACACACTCCCGCCCGGCCCTTCTCGGGAAATGAAGTGAGCAAGCCTGCTTCTCCCCACATGCACCTCCACTCCAGCGGGGCAGGCGCACAGCCTGAGCTCATGTCTCTTCCCTGGTCAGAAAGATGCCTTTGCCTGGGCACTGAGAATGGTTTCCTGACCATCTCCCCGGCAATGCACAGCAGCTCCAGGGTGGACTCCAGGGCCCTGGAAGGAGGCGCCCAGCCCGAGGGAGAGACCCAGTGCCCCGAGAGGCACATTCCCCGTGGGGGCGCCTACAGTGGGGAACCGGGGCCTGCTCCTCAAACCCACATACCTGGTCCTGGCACAGAAGTTCAATTTTCTCCTCCGCTAACAAGGCAATATCCTCCTCTTTTTCCTGTTCTCCTGGTTTTTCGTTATTAGAAGAGCTAGTGGTTTGAGACTCATTATCCAAGTTGATTATTTTCTCATAAACATGTTCCATTACTTTCCGGACCTGGAGCATGTCACTGGCAGAGAGTCTATCTCTGTGAAATGCAAGGGCATATTTTGACATCTGCAAAATCACTGGATGTTATCTTTGAAAAAAAAATATTTTTTCCCTTTGCAGCATCATAATTTAGAATACTGTTCTTGAGAGTGTTTCACACATATGTCACTGCAACACCCCCCACCAGTGTCCACTTTCGCCTGCCCACTATCTCAGGGTTCCCTCAACCCCTGGCCCCATTTACGCCCTGCCCTGCTGCCAGAGTAAGCACAGTTCTCATATGCATATGACCTCTCCCAGATATGTAGATGTTACATCTGATAGAGACGAAACATGACCAGAGAAGCATAACCCAATGGTTCCGCTCATTGTCTTCATCGGTTTTCAGAATCACCAACTGATTTTCCACAGTATCCTCCTACAGCTACAATCAACTAAATGATATTTAAAGCCAAGTTCCTTGGTATTAGGCCAGGTGTAAATTAAGCCAGGAGTAGGAATTAGGTATATACACAACAGTGTAAGTGGAATACGGTGTTCCAGAGCATCCTGCATTCAGAGCGTCACGGCAGAGAAACAGCCAACAGACTCACTTGTACTCCCTACCTCACCTGCTTCCTTTCAGATCCCAGTAAAAATAGTTTCATGCACGTCTTACAATTAGAAAAGGTCATGAAACCACACAAATAGTTCCAAAGATTGGTGTTTTTACTTTCTAAATATATAACTATATAAATAAAATAAACACTTGGCCATTAAAACAATGTTCAAATCATCTGCAGCACGAAGAGAACTCTTAGGCTGCAGAGGGCCTGATCGTTCTCAGCACTGCACTGACCCAGAAACAGTCCATATGGGTAAAACGGCAAAGCTGAGAAGCTGGGCCATCACGGAAGAGACTCTTCCTTCTCTGAGGGAGGGAGACAGAAGAGAGTGAAAGAGGAGAGAGACGGGGAGAGAGAAGAGACAGGAGAGGGAGAGGGAAAGAGGGAGAGGTAAGAAGAGAGAGGGGAGGGGGGGGGAGAGAGGGAGAGAGAGAGAGAGAGAGAGAGAGAGAGAGAGAGAGAGAGAGAGAGAGCAGCTGGCGTGGCTCGCAGAGCACAGGCGGGCAGACCCCACATGCTCCCCACACTCCAGGGCTCTTGGTGCTCCTCCTCCCTCCCTCCCCACAGCCAGGCCTTCTGCCGATGCCTGCAAGCAGACAATACCCAGCTGAGGCCGAGTTTCAGCCTCCTGCCAACCCAGACCCCTGAAGCCAAGAGCTGCAGTCTTCAACAGGCGTGTTTTATTATTTTTTTTATTTTATTTTATTTTTTTTATAATTTATTTATTTTTAATTAGAGAATCACCGTGAGGGTGCAGTTACAGATTTATACACTTTTGTGCTTATACTTCCCTCATACAAAGTTCGGGAACCCATCCCTTCACCAGTGCCCATTCTCCACCACCCGTAAACCCGGCGTCCCTCCCACCCTCCCCAATCCCATCTCCCCCCCACCCCACCCTGCCACTGTGGCAGGGCATTCCCTTCTGTTCTCTCTCTCTAATTAGCTGTTGTGGTTTGCAATAAAGGTGTTCAGTGGCCGCTCAACAGGCGTGTTTTAAACTGCATGTCCAAATCCGGGCTCATCGACTCCCTCACCTCCTCTAATGCCCATTACTGGCCAAATCAAGCAGTGCAGGCCTGCACTTCTGAGAGCCACATGAACTGCAGTCATTAAATCTTAAGAGCTATTTTAAAAATCTTTTCGTATGCTTGGAGGCAGATGGGTGGGAGGGTAGGCAGGAATGTATATGAAACAAGAATGCTTAGCCCTGTGCTGATAACTACTGAAGTTGCTGGATGGAGTAATTGAGCCTCAATGTCCTATTTTCTCTTAAATGTCCTGTTACTGGGTCAGAGAAAGTACCACTGGGTATGACCTGCAAACAAAACACTGACATGTTCTAGCATTATTTCTTGCCTGACATTCATCAATCCGACAACGATGCAATACTACTGTCTGCCATGGAGGCAGGGGGAGGGGGGGAAGGGGGGGCATACCAGGAATATTGATGGTGGGGAATGTGCACTGGTGGAGGGATGGGTGTTTGATCACTGTGTGATTGTAACCCAAACATGAAAGCTTGTAACTATCTCAAGTGATTCAATAAAATTAAAAAAAAAGCAACAATGAAACCTCATTCCCCTTCCAGTATCTTCTCATAACCAGCTACAGAGGTCCTCACTAATTTGCAAATCTCATGCTTGCTCCTACTTCAGTCTTTCTCTCTCTGATCAAGCTACTTCCTGGACCAGGAACTTCTCTTTTGAAGTTCTAGCCATCCCTTACATGTCCAGTTCAAATATTTCCTTCAAGAAGCCTTTCTGGCAAGTTCCAGCCCAAACTCCATTCCATTCTACTCTTCTCATAATCCCCAAAGTATCCATAAAGCAATCATAGGAGCCAGAGACAGCTCACAGGGCCGGAGTGCAAGCTTTGCATGTGGGTGGTCCAGGTTCGACTCCTGCACACGGCTGGGACTGGCTCCCGAGCAGAGAGGCAAAAGCAGCCCCTGAGAAGCGCCAATTCTGAGTGTCCCACCAAAAAAAATTTCTTTCTTTTTTTTTTTTTTTTGCTTTTTGGGTCACACTTGGCGATGCTCAGGGGTTACTCCTGGCTTTGCACTCAGGAATTACTCCTGGCGGTGCTTGGGGGACCATATGGGATGCCGGGGATCGAACCCGGGTCGGCCGCATGCAAGGCAAACGCCCTACCCGCTATGCTATCACTCCGGCCCCCAAAATTTGTTTCTTAAAAGGAGATTATACATAGATGTGTCCTGAACTATGAAATTATTGAGTGAGGTAAAAAATCTGTTTTGGGGGCTGGAGCAATAGCACAGCGGGTAGGGTGTTTGCCTTGCACGCGGCCGACCCAGGTTCGATTCCCAGCATCCCATATGGTCCCCGAGCACTGCCAGGAGTGATTCCTGAGTGCCACGAGCCAGGAGTAACCCCTGTGCATCGCCAAGTGTGACCCAAAAAGTGAAAAAAAAAATCTCTTGTTTTGGACTGGGATGATGGCTCAGAGGCCTGGAACACACGTTCTGAATACTGGAGCCTCAAGTGGTTCCCAATACGAATGGTCCCTCTAGCACCCCAAGAATAACCCCCCAGCATCACTGGCATGGCCCAAAAATGAACAAAATAAGTTAAAAAAAAAATCCCAAATCCCATTTTTGAGCATCTGCAGCCTATCACAGCAGGTAGATGGTAAAACGGTTTGATAAATGCTAAACTGTATACACTTTCAATATTATAAAACGAGTCTTAGATGTATACTTATTCCTCTGCTATAAAAACAACCATAAGGAACACAAATTCTCTCTGATAATTAATCAAAGTTTCACATGATACTACATTCACTTACTTTTTTAAGGTCTTTGCTCCTGAAGATGCATGAGGTTGGAGGTAGAAAGGAATTTTGTTGAATTTGGGCATATTTTTCTGAAACATTAAAAGTGAAAAAAAAGGTATGATAGTTTCTATTAGCTAACAAATGTAAATGACATCAACAGGAAAATATGCTTTACAAGTTATCTTACAAGCAAAAAAGTAACTTTCTATGAAATTAAGAGGAAGCCTTAGAAATTATGTCAACCTTAGATAAAATACAGCTGCAAAGCGTTAACATTTAGTCTTATAATAAAAGATATGTAAAGACAAATTTTAGATACACTGCAACAAGTTTTATTTTTAACACTTTAAGCCATACAAACCGAAATCTTAACTCTATACTAAAATATTGGGGCTGACACCTAAATGCTCCCATGAGAAAACGCCAAGTCTCTTAGAAGAAACCCAACACATTTGCCTCGGAGGACACCCCCAGATGCTGGCTGAGCCACGAGGGGGCTTCAGTCAACCGGCTCACAGAGCAGTTGGGCCCTCCCACTCTCCCCGATGCCTGAGTGGGGTGACGCTAGCGTGGGAATGGCAGCCAACCACCACAGAGACGTTGACCAGGAAGGAAAACACATATTAAGTAGAGGATAAATGAACTGATTGTCTCCTCTCTGGATACTAGGCCCCTCCGAGCCTCCCTGTCACATCCTGTCTGGATGTCTCCTCACAGGGATAAGTCATAGCAAAGGCAGCAGAGGTTTGCAGAGAGCTCGAACGTGGGAGAGAGGAGACCATGGAAGATCCACCAGGTGTCACACTGGCTTTAAATCCTGCATGGTGGATCTGGGAGAGACAGCAAATTTCCAGAAGGTTCTAGAGATTAAATCTCTTTCATACGGCTTTAAGGAATATACAAAATATACAAAACACAGTACAGTCTAGAAAAAAATCTATGTATACACAGAAATTTAGTATACAATAAAGATAGCATTTCAATTAGTAGGAAAAAAGATTATTTAATAAATTGTGTTGGCACATAAGTCTATCCACTTGGAGGACGTTAGCATCCTAATTCACACCAAACAGAATACATTCTAATTAAGATGCAGACATATCAGGAATATATAAAGGAGAACATAGGAGAACATTTTTTTTTGCAACTTTGGAATTAGAAATAATCAAGACATGAAATTCAGAACCATAAAGGATAAATCTGATTATATACAAATGAAACATTTTTGCCTGGCTATAGACACATGAACAAAATAATTCAATGGAGAGGCACAGGTAGTAGTTAAAGGTAATTCACATTCAATATGAAGAACACCTACAAACCAGTAAGACAGACAAATAACCCAAAAGAAAAAACGAGTTAATACAAACAGGCGATTCACAGAAGAAAAAATATAAATGGCCAATATGAAAAGATGCTTAACCTCCTTACAAATTAAAAACGCCACCACATCAAGACAATGAGAGATTTGACTATACTGAAGCTAAGATTGAAGAACCCAGCATTGGTGAGAGTGTGGGGAAACGGGGCCTCAGAGACTGTTGGTGAGAGTGTAAATTGGCACAGCCTTTGTGGATGGCAATTTGGCAGTATCTATCAAAATTTAAAATGTGCATACCCTTTGGTCCAGCAATTCCACTTCTAGGAATTTATCCTAAAAAGTACACAAAGATATATATACAAGGATATTCACTGAAGCATTGTTTGTAATAGAAAACATTGGACACAACCTAAATGTCTATTAATAGGGGACTGGTGAAATTAAGGCACATTTATACAATGGAATACTAAAGCGAGTCAGAACAAGGAATGATCCAAATGCAGACATGAAAAGATGCCAAGTTTTATTTTTAAGTGACACAAACAAGTTGCAGAACAGTATTATAACAGATCTTGCACAAAATAAAATGAGCTATACATATGTATGCACATATATACAAATAATATATGCTTGTGTACACAAAGAAATGGAGGTTTTGCATTCTTAAACTATTCTTTATCACCTCTGGGAAGAGGATAGGAAGAGAAAGAGAAGAACTGAGGAAGAAATGGGAGTTTTACTTTATCCTTCTATTATTTCCATTAAGCATATATTATTTTTAGAATTAAAAATGAACAAAGACATAAACATAAATAATCATCAATACTTCTGCAACTTTGGGACTACAGGGAAGGAGAAGATTCCCTCAGGCAGTCTAGTTTTTATTAATGTTGAAGATGATCTAGAGTAGCTTAATGATTTAGAAAATATAAAAGGGCAAAGTGGGGGTGCAGGACACTTACATCCACAGTGATGTCAATTACCCATTGTGGCACCGTCTCATTAAGAAGCATCGACTCCGTCTCGCCCCCAGAATCTCGGCAGAGCAGCCTAAACATAACCCAGCGGGTAGTAAGTGACAGCAGCACCGACGACAAGGTCACTGTCCACAGCAGCAGCAGGGAGGACCCTCCCCGAGGCCCTGTCACACCATCCCCACTGGACCACGGAGGAGAGCAAGTGCACTGGGCACGGCTCGCTCAGCTCAGAGGGAGAAGAGCCGGCAACTCGGACCCTGCCAGTGGCAGCAGGCACGCGCGGCCTCCACACACAGTGGACATGGGTTTGTGCCCAGACTCGCAGGCAAAGAAGTCTGCATCTGAGGGCAAAAAAGAAGTCTGCATCTGCCTTCTTCTCACCAGGCTCAACAGAACTCTGTCCCCTCTGGCTTCCCCTGGGCTCTGCTGGCCACCTGGAAGTCAGGGAGGTCCAGCTCTCCCAAGGTGGCCTAGTCCTTAGGGAGGGCCCAATAGTTCCCAGGAGCAGCCCGGTCCAAGGTGGCGCCAGGGGTCTGTGGGGAGCCTGGCAGCAACCCCAGGCGGGGAGAGGGAGTGAGTCTCCTGCAGATGCCGTGAGAGGAACTGCTGGCAACCAGGTTGTGGCCACACCTGACCAGGAGGCTCAGCTCGCCGTGAGAATGGGGCCTAGTGGCCTCAGACCCTTCACTATGTCAAAGAGGAGGAGAGTGTGTCAGCCCCGGCACTCCTGCAAGGAGCACAGGAATCAGTGTTTCCGGGGGCCGGGGCCCAGCCTCCCTCGCCCGTACCTGAACAGGGTGCGGCCTCCAGCCTCACCGAAGATCACCGGCGTGTGGGGGGGCACTTGGAAGTATCCATTTCCCTTCTGCACTCGGTTCTCCTGCTCCCCGTTCACTAGGCGAAGATTCAGATGGGGTCAGTACCCAGAGTTAGTGCTAAACACAAGACTCTACACACTCTGACTTCACAAGCTTTAAGCACCGTGAGATTATTAGAATAGAAAATCCTGCAAGTCAGCCAGAATTCGAAATAAAGGTACACGAAAGAGAATTAAATTCTGGAGAATAAGAAATATGGCAGCTTGCAATATACCTCATGAAGAACAACCTTTTTGAGGATTTTTGATAAAAAGACACTGATGTTTGAGATATGAAAAGGACAACGTGCCCTGTCATTTGGCCAGAGGCAAGTCTAGGACAGCCAGTTATAAATGGTTGTCTACTTTTGAGTGGAAAAACCAAAGGCAGGAGAATTTGAGTGCATTTTTGTTTTAATGTTTTTTTTTTTGCTTTTTGGGTCACACCTGGCAATGCACAGGGGTTACTCCTGGCTCTGCACTCAGGAATCACCCCTAGCGGTGCTCAGAGGACCATGTGGGATGCTGGGAATCGAACCCCGGTTGGCCTCGTCCAAGGCAAACACCCTACCCGCTATGCTATCACTCCAGCCCCATTTTGTTTTAATGTTTAAGGACAGTACTAGTGAAGAATAAAATACTCAGAGAAGCCCTGATCTCATCTTTTTTTTTTTTTTTTTGCCTTTTGGGGTCACACCTGGCAATGCACAGGGGTTACTCCTGGCTCTGCACTCAGGAATTACCCCTGGCAGTGCTCAGGGGACCATATGGGATACTGGGAATCAAACCCGGGTCGGCCGCTTGCAAGGCAAACGCTCTACTCGCTGTGCTATTGCTCCAGCCCCTCTCCAATTAATTTTTATCAGCTAGCTGAGTCTCTGTGGGTCTTGTCATGTTTCAGACACAAAACAAGGAGTCACGAACAAGGTATGACATGTTTTTAACTACAATGCCGATGACAAGCAGAATCTATGTCACTATTCAGCTTTCCCAACCCTCTATGGGGAGATCTTCCCACTGAGTTTCTCTGGCTCACAGTCCACCGAATAACAGTGGGGGGGAGGGGGCAAGAAAAGTCCTTGTGGGTGGGGTCAGGCCACCTGCATCCCTCCAGGCACACCAGAAGAGTTGACCTTTAGGGAAGCATGCTATCCTTGCCAACGAGATTCAAATTCCAAAGATCATCATGGTCAAAGAGGCAGAGCGAGTCTCTGGCAGGAGGTCATGACCTCAGATTATGGGAAGCTGAGTCTTCATCAGATGTCTGACAGAAGTCCTTAGTAGGTTGGACTCAAGGACTCTTCAGCCAGTTGCAGGTTACACATGGACTTTGAAATGGCAAGTTTGTGGGGCTGGAGGAGCGACAGTACAATTGGTAGGGCACTTGCCTTGCACTCGGCCCTCCTGGGTTGGATCCCTGGCACCCCATATAGTTCCCCAAGCACCACAGCAGTGATCCCTGAGTGCTGAGCCAGGGGTACGCCCTGAGTACCACCAGGTGCTTCCCAGAACCAATAAAATAGGAAAAGAAAAATTTAAGTTCCCTCTACTTTCATTAAATACACCAAGTCTAACACCTACATTCAGAACATGTTCTCTGATCCCAAGTAAGTCTCTGATCACTGCTTGTTGCAGTTTTTGATTGGCTTCTTTTTAAAATGGATTCTTTTAATAAACTTATCACTGTTTCAAATAGCATATTTCAGGGTTATTACTTTATAACTAATATATACATATACTAATATATATAATATATGTAACTATACACACACACACACACACACACACACACACACACACACACACGGGCTGGAGCGACAGAGCAGAGGGTAGGGCATTTGCCTTGCACGTGGCTGACCCAGGTTCAATTCCTCCGCCCCTCTCGGAGAGCCCGGCAAGCTACCGAGAGTATCCCGCCCGCACGGCACGGCAGAGCCTGGCAAGCTACCTGTGGCGTATTCGATACGCCAAAGACAGTAACAAGTCTCACAATGAAGACGTTACTGATGCCCGCTCGAGCAAATCGATGAGCAATGGATGACAGTGACAGTGATATATACATACAACTAATATAATATATATATGTATATATATATATATATATATATATATATATATATATATACACACACACTCACCACCTAACTTATGGGCACATGGAGTCCCCATTCCCACTCCCCTTGGGGGTGGGGAAGATTGGGGGCACACCCAGCAGTGGCTGGGATTTACTGCTGGCTTTGTGCTTAGAGCTCACTCCTGATGGGGCTCAGGGGACTGTCTGCTCTGCTGGGAGTAAACCCAAGATGGTCACATGCAAGGCAAGCACCGTAACTCCTGTACAATTTCTCCGGTTCCAGAGTTTATGAGTGTCCTCAGATGACATTCCCTCTTTATACGTAACTATTCACTTACCTAACATTTCGGAGGTAAGTTTGCTTTTGTAGGTATTCAGAGCCAAGAATAAGCCATTCAAAGGCCAGGTAGAAACATTTCAGGCCCCTTATGGAGTCTAAGAAAAATCATGGCTTTCGTTTTTCCATTTGTTTCTTTTTTGAGCCATGCCTGTGGTACACAGGGGCTGCACCTGGCAGAGCTTGGGTGGCCATATGCAGTGCGGGGGCTCTAACCAGGGCTGAGGCTGCAGCTGGGTACTAATAAGCAAGAGCCTTAACCCTGTACTATCTCTCTGGCCCAAACACAGCTATCTCATTCAGCTCTGAAAATTCCCGTGGGTCCATTTTCATGAATCTGAGGAGCATTTCTGGAAGAAACCTGCTAGGCTGCCCGCTTCTAAGGACTTAGGTCACCCGATTAAGGTAAGGTTGATCTCCTCTGTCTTCAGCAGGTTCAGCAACCAAAAACATCCCTATACTTTACTACCAACTGGAATGGATGTTCTTACTTTGAAATATAGAGGAAAAAAACAACACAAATATCTAGTATGAAACAATTTAGCAAATGTGTAAAATATTTCTTAACATAATAGAGTAAAAAAATACAGCATTTTAAATTTCTGAATGTTTTCCTTTTTTCCTGAATGATTTTTAACTACATATCCAGAATAAAAGCACAAACCATGGTTTACTTCATTTTCTTCTTCATCCATGGGAGTCACATGTGTTCTGGGCCAATATTCTAAGAGTGCTTGCAGCAAAAGTCCTCCTAAATTTACTGTAAAAGAATTCAAAGAAAGGAATACAAAATAGTCACTAGTTTTACCTAAAGTAGAGAGCAAAACATTTAAAGTTTCTACTTATTCTGCTGGATTCTTTTTGTTTTGTTTTCTTTGGGCCACACCTGGCAATGCTCAAGGGTTACTCTCAGTTCTGCACTCAGGAAACACTCCTGGCAGTACTCGAGGGGCCACATGGGATGCCAGGGATCAAGCCTGGGCCAGCTACATGCAAGGCGGGAACTCTACCTGCTGTGCTCTCTGGTTCCTCTAGTGCTAAGTTCTTAACCCTATGCCAAAAAAGGTTGAAAAGGCAGATTTTTGAGGTCTTGCCAAATCTGTTTTAAAAAATTGAGGTGGTGGGAAGGCTTGGGCTATATCTGGTGATGCTTGGGGCTACTCCTGGCAGTGCTGGAATCATACTCTTTTAAATTTACTGAAAAATACTGATTCAGTTCTTTTTTGGAGGGGGAGGGAGTGTGGGGACGGGGAGGGGACACGTTTGCATCTGGTGGTACGTGGGCCATTCCTTTGGAGACCATGTGGTGCTGGGGCTCCTGCATGCACAGTGGCACTCCAGCCCATGGAGCCACCTCCCCGGCACTGTCTTAGAATGAATGCTTAAACAGTGACACCACGGAGCAAAGAGATATTCCATTTGGTTGTCTGCAGACATACCTTCTTCCAAAAACAAAAACAAATAAAACCAGGAGCTATCTGCTTAAAAAAGGCTACTTCCATAAAAATCACTGTACTGTCCTTACATATGTACCTGACATCTGTCTGCTACATTCTTAGAACACTGACTGGAGATGTGACCAGTGAAACATAACGGTCTCTATAAAGATGAATTTATAAAGCAGCGCAGATAACTTCTGGAAGGGGGAAAGGAAGAAGGGGCACAGAAACTCACATTTTGGATCTGAGCCGTCAGGGCTGCTGAAGCCAGCATCTTTTGCAGAAACCCAAGCAGCAAAGCAATCACTCTCGTCCAAAGTAATAGTCAACATCTGTCAAGGAGAAACAGCAGTGAAGTCTGCCGCGTGAGTAATTCCCCACAGATCTCTTCAGTTCCTCTTTACACGGGCTCTCTGGCTAATGCACCAAGGACTCTGCCACATGTGTTCTGTATGATTTGATGCAACTCAACTTGATTAATGAGTGACCAAGGGGCATTAAAACTGCATTTTACAATGATCAAAGTGAAATGGTTATTTTCTTTCACAGCTTTGAAACACCAGCCTCTCTGACACTGATCATTCACTCTGAAAGGACCGAAAGGAGGACACTTCAAATATCCCAAACTACATAAACAACTTCTAACTTACCCCCGTTTTTAAGTCTACTGAGAACCAATTTGGCACATACACCATCTTAAATCTTTTCTTAATTTCATCTTCAAAATCCACTTTGCCCAGATCTTCAACTTTACAGGCCTATATGTAAGAGAGATATTGAAATAGTTATTCATATTAAATACTGAATTAATTTTATTCTGACTCAGCTATTTAAAATTTTATATATGTTCACATTTGCCTTATAAAATGGAATCAATTGTATTTTTTTAAAAATGTGGTCAAATAATTTTACCTCAAAGCATTTACCTTTACATAATTATTTGTTATTGAACTTTTAAATTAGAAAACCTCAAATAAGCCTTTTACTGAAGTCAGTAATTTAATTTTGCTGTAGCACTGTCGTTGCACTGTCGTCCCGTTGTTCATCAATTTGCTTGAGCAGGCACCAGTAACGTCTCCATTGTGAGACTTGTTACTGTTTTTGGCATATCAAATACGCCACGGGTACCTTGCCAGGCTCTGCCGTGCAGGCAGAATACTCTTGATAGCTTGCCGGGCTCTCCCAGAGGGACAGAGGAATTGAACCTGGGTCGGCCACATGCAAGGCAAACATCCTACCCACTGTACTATCACTCCAGTCCTTAATTTTGCTGATATACTTAATGTGGCACCACACTTTAGCTAAAAGAATGTTACAATTTTCCAGGAACAAGTAATAGTTACTAATCACCTTAGGAGAATTTTAAGCTACTGTCTGATAACAGCTATATTCTGGGTTGCAATTTTATCTTTCTTGGCCATTACAACTCTTTCCTTTTTTTTTTTTCTTTTTCCTTAAACAAGCATACTCCTCAAACTGTATCCTGAGTTCCTAGGATGGCATGGAGTCCTTCCAGACAGAGTTTAGCTTAATCCCAACCATTTCCTCCCAGCCCGATCACCCCCACCTCCTCCTCTAACAGCCTGGCCCCTTCTTGATATCCCTACATCACAGAATCCTCCTCTCAAAGGGCGATTCTGCTTTTCTCCCACCCCAGGCGCCTAAAAGCACACAGAAGCCTACCATCTCCATACAAACAAACAAACAAAAAGCTCTACCATCTCCATACAAAAAGTATTTCTGGGTCAGGGAACAGTTCCTAGGGCCAGAGCACATCTTGTATGCGTGAGGCCCCAAGTTCAATTCCCAGCACTGCAGAGTCCCCTGAGCACCCCTGGGAACAGCCCAAGTGAGGCCCTGTGGTCCTCGATGCTGGGTCTGAGGAGCACTGCATCCCCAGGCCCGAGCATGAACAATCCAGTCCAGCTGGCTGAGTGTCACTAGGAGTGGTCTTAGGGCCCCACCTGACCCACTCCCAAATGTCTTCGGGCACCTGTCATTAGCAGCAGTAAACCATATCCCTTCCTCTCAGTGACACTTAGCGAATTCTGCGGTCACTTTTTCACTCTTTGGAAACCCGAGCCCCGGATTCAGTGCTTTACAGTCCCATCACCATGTCCCTTTTTGGGGGAGGGGCACAACTGGCTGTGCTCGGGGCTTACTCCTGGCTCTGTGCTCAGGGATCACTACTGGTGGGCTCAGAGGACCACAAGGGGTTCTGGGGACTCTGGGCCCCATCTTGATTTTTTGCTTCCATCCCGAACATCATCAACAGAAATAACACACAGGGCATACTGATCCTGCAAATCGTTGGTAATCCTCCTACAACTGTTCTGTCTCCAACTTCACCCGAGTTAAGTTTCTTCTGTTTCCAAAGTCAGGTCCCCACAAACATCTTGTTGAATCTTTACTCTCCTCCTATCTCTGACCACACTCCCTCCCTCCCTCCCTCACTACATCCAGTCTGATTGCAATTCATAAAAAAGAGAAGCTGAAACTAAATCTGATTACTTGTCTGCAACTATTCCTTCTGGTACAAAGCAAAAGGCACCCTTCTTGCTGTACACTTTATCCCTTCACCTCTTCTTTCTTGGAGACCTGTCACCATCATCTGCCATCTTGTGTTTCTACGGCTTCTCTCTCAGAGCAGTGAACAAGATTTCAAACTCCAAAATAAAACCTTCCCTGGATCTCCTTATTCCTGAAGCTTCTACAGCTACTGCCTCTTCCTGTCCACGTCACTCAAGTTCATCAAAGACCATCTTGCTGAAATTCTGTTTCTTTATCTTTTAGTCACTAGCCTGCTCACTCAACCTGGCTTTTAGCCCTAAGACTCTCTAGAGCCCACTGTCCCCAGACACCATTCATTTTACTGGTTAAATGCATGGGCACGTGACACTTATCTTACATCAACTCCCAGGAAGTCAACGATGCTAACTGTAAACTTCTTTCTAAAATGCTCAATTCATTTTGGAGCTGCCACTGGCTTTTGGTTTTCCACACTTCCATAGCTTCCCCTTGGTCAAACAACCCAAAAAGGGTGATGCCTTGGTTCTCGGTTTCTTTTCTTTGCAGCATACACGTACACCCTGAAAACTCTGCCATTCTCCAGGGCTTCAGTGGTAATCCATGATCTGATGGCTTCTGAATCTATTACTCCTGGCTATTCTTTCATTTGTGCTTAGAATACACAGTTACCTGCTCAGTAGACAGCTCTCCCCAGAAAGCCTGCATAAACTCAAATTCATTGCCTCTCTCAGCGAGTCCCTTTTTCTCAACAACCCCCTCGTATCCACTCACCAAACTGTCATTCAGAAACCTATAACTCATCTCTGTCCCTTTCTCTCCCTTTTATTCCAACAGATGTCAAAGGAATACTGTTAACCATTCCCTATGCTTTCTGCAGCCTCTAATTTTATTCACAGGCCTGTCTTTTCTATCAGTTTATTTTTTCCCCACTCCCCATCTTAGTCCTGATGAATATCTGATGTTGCATGTGTATTCATAATACAATAGCCTATCATATGCTGACCACTATGATAAAAAACTACTTGAGTATCACCTCAACAACAACAGTTGAGATAGGCACCAACTGCTTTTTAGGAATCTAGACATCCAGTGAAGTTCAGTGTGTTCCTGCCATGACTTGGCTAATTATGGGAGGACCAGAATGCAGCTCTGGCCTACACTAACCCTTTGCTCCTAAATGCTCCTCACAACCCTACTTCTGTTAACCTGTAATGTCTATTGCACCTGATCTCAATCTCACGTCATGGTATAGTGTTTGGCTGGAAATGGGAATCTGCCAAGGATACAAAAATGGGGATGACAATGCATGCCAGCTCCGAGCCTGTCTAAATGGAACTGCCTCTGATCCTGACACTTTGCTCCACTATACTCCAGCTAATTAGACCAAGAGCAAGCACTAGGTGTATGGGCAGAGAGTCAGCAACCCTGAGAAAGTAGCTAGCTTGCTCAGATCTGGTGGCTATTCTGCAGTGCATCAGGTGTCAGGCCGCATGCAGGGAAGACAAGCCACAGGGACAGGAAAGGGCCTACCAGGCGCCACAGGACCCTTCTGAGAAATAATTCGAGTTCCCAGAGGAGCTCCGAGTCCACTGCAGAGAGAAACCAATTGTCTTTCATACTTTGGTTTTGAAATCAGGTGACCCCTGCACAGCTGCCCCACAGGAGAGCAGTATTATAAGGTCAAGGCTCCTGCTGCCAAGAGAGATCGATTCACCTCATTCCTTAGACCCAGAAGTACACTTCAGTGGGTCTCTTTTCCTTACAGCTAAGTGTTTCATTTCTAACCAATGCACCAGATCTTCTCAATTCATCTTTATTCATGGTATGCCCAACATTTGCCTCCTCCTTCAGACCCCTGATTCATTATGTTTAAGACCATGAAGTTCATGCCCAATTCAATCAGCTTAATCAACGGCTGAATAAACAGCAGTACTCCTACATTAAGGGAAAAAAAGACAAGCATCTTTCAGTTCCTCTCTGTAATAGTTGAGACTACTCCTTTGAACACAGGCATCCCTTGCTCTACAATCACCTTAGGCTATACCAGAGAGATGCCAACTCTGGGGGCTGTGATTCAAGACTGTTTCCCAGAATCTCGTCTTTTGTCCTCAATCCCTGCACCTCTTCCTTCGACTCCCCTGGGTCTCCCATTAAACAAAACTGTCTACTTTGCCCTGAATAAAGCACGTTAGCTTTTCTTTTCTGTGCCTCTGTCATTCATCTTTTCTTCCTAAAATTCTCTGCATTCATCTATTAGAATCCTTTTGAAATGATTTTTCCACCACAAAGCTCTCCTGATTTCTTGAGCTGTGAGCAAGAACACTTGCCCATAAGCTACCCCACGATTTCTTACTCTCTAGCTATATAACTTTTGTTTTCCTTTGTTCTGGGGCCACACCTGGCAGTGCTCCGGCCTTACTCCTGGCTCTGCACTCAGGGATCATACCTGGCAGGCTGGGGAGATCATTTGGGGTGGTGGGGAGTGAACCCAGGTTAGCTGTGTGCAAGGCAAATTACCTATTTGCTGGACTATCTCTCTGACCCCTAGTTCATACATGCCATTAATGCTTAACCACTAAGACATACATACCCTCAGACCCTTCATTTATGTATTTTTTATCTTGGTTATCAAATGTAATAAAATTTAATAAAAATCAAGGGGCATTTATAATATAATGACTTATAACTTATCATAAAAAAGGTACTCACCTTTAATACATCCCAAAATGCCACATTATTGTTGGTATCTTTGGTTAATATATGTCTCTTATCATTAAGAATGTGGCACTGAATAATACTAGCACCCCCTAAGGAAAAAAAATCCACATAATTAGAAAAATTAATTATACATCGAAACTGAAGGTATAGCAGTAACTGTTAGCTGGCAAGTAGCAGCATAAACTGTATCTGTTATAAGAAAACAGCAAACAAATCAACGATACATAATTCTATCTGCAGTACCTTAAGACCAAACAAAGGAAAACGACTTGATTTTTTTTTTGTTTTGTTTTGTTTTTGGGTCACACCCGGCGATGCACAGGGGTTACTTCTGGCTCTTCATTCAGGAATTACTCCTGGTGGTGCTCAGGGGACCATATGGAATGCTGGGATTAGAACCTGGGTCGGCCACGTGCAAGGCAAACGCCCTACCCACTGTGCTATCGCTCCAGCCCCGAAAACTACTTGATTTTACTAGCAGATTATAGATGAAAAGATCCCACAATTCAATGGGATGCTAGTGGAAAAGTGTGGAGGGCAACAATATTATCCAGTGGGTAAAGGCACAATGATAAAGGAAAATAGTCTCATCTCTCAGTGATGCTTCCTTCCTATCCTTCCTCTGTGTTATACCACCTGAACGGGTATTCTAGTCTAAAGGTAATAGCAATAGAGACCTCTACAAACTACAGATAAATGCAACATTCACTACTGGCATTCCAAACTCTGACACTAAAATTAAAGTTGTCATTTCCAGTTGTTAGAATGGAGAAGCACTTGAGGTTAAGCTCTGACCTTTAAATATTAAATAGAAGTATTTTACAGTGGCTGTAGCTTTACCCTGACCGTGGCTATTGTGATGCTGGGGTAACAGATTAACTGAAGGAAGTCTACTTTAAAGTAACTAGATATTATTATTATTAATGATAATAATTGTGGGTATCAGACTTAGGGCCTCACACATGCAAATTTGGCAAGTGTTTTATCAGAGCTACATCCTCAGCAAAATAGCACATTTCACTCTGATGCTGAGGCTTTCCAATAAAGTTTTTAAAATAATTTTACCTGCTATTCTCTTCAGTCCTACCAATCCTGATTAGTTTTTTCATTTCT
This sequence comes from Sorex araneus, assembly GCF_027595985.1. Lineage (NCBI taxonomy): Eukaryota > Metazoa > Chordata > Mammalia > Eulipotyphla > Soricidae > Sorex > Sorex araneus. Next base: position 37,423,044 of record NC_073305.1, on the reverse strand, counting down.
GCTCTCATACTTTCTTGTGTATTTTTGTTTTATTTTGCTTTGAGGTCATACTTAGTAGTGCTCAGGGGTTACTCCTGGCTCTGGGCTCAGGAGTCGTATGCTTGGAAAACTGTATGTGGTGCTGGGGATCAAATCTGGGTCAGCCTCAGGCAAGACAAGTACTCTGCCCACTGGACTATCTTTCTGGCCCCACTTACTTATTTCTTTTTCTTTTGTTTGTTTCGGTTGGACGATACCAGGTGGTGCTCAGGGACTACTCTTGGCTGTGAGCTCAGGGATCATACCTGATGGTGCTCAGGGGATCAATATGTGAAGCTGGGAATCAAAGCTGGGCCGGCCACATGTAAGGTGAGCACCCTACCCTCTGTATGCTTGCTCTGTCCACTCCAACCCCTTTCTCATGGTTTACTGGCTGTCTGTACTATTGCTTCTATGAGCTCATTAAACATCCTCATCATGGTATCTCCATGAAATCATTATCTGAGTGGTTACAAAGCAGAGCCTTGGTACCAGCAGAGCCTTCTGAGCTACCTTGAAAATATAAACAGCGTCATAAATTTATGTGTCATACTTCTAGAGGGGCATGCCAATCTTCTCTTATTGTTCCCATTTTAGCAAACATACTGCTGAAGCAAGTATTAAATAGCACTTTTAAAATAAGGTTTTCTTTTATTAAAAAAAACCCACCATATTATTAGAGCTAAAGAGACAGTAACCAAAGGGTTACTCTCTTGCCTTGCATGCAGCCAACCCCTGGCATCACATGTGTCCCCTGAGGACTGTTAGAAGTGACTCATGAGTACAGAACCAGTAAGCCCTGAATATGTGAGATGTGGCCCTCCCCCCCAAAACTAACAAAAGTAAATCAGTATAGGGGCAAAGTGAGAGAGCAGGAGCGAGAGCGGGAGTGCCAGCTCAGCAGGATGTGTCCAGGCAAAGCATGCAGGAGGCCCAGACTTGATCCCCGGCACTGCACAGTCCACCAAGCTCTGCCCAGAGCAACCCTAAGCACACAGCCGGGAACTGCCCCTGAGCTCTGTCAGGTGTGGCCCTCCTAAACCCAAACAAAACCCCTAATACCAATATATTACTGATTATGCTAATATCAAAATTATATTTAAAGGAAGGTCATTTCCTTGTCAGTTTCTCACTCTCTTTCTTTCCTGGGCCACGTGGCGGTGCTCAGGGCTCACTCCTTGCCATGCTCCGGGGACCGTGTGGGATGCCGGGGATTGAACCCAGGTAAGTCATGTTGTAGGAGGAAGCGGTTTGCCCCCTGTACTATCTCTCCAGCCCCCAAGTCTCTTAGAAACTATTATTAGTACAGTAGAAAGTACAATACCTCCAAATTCCATACTCACCTTTAATAACCTGGTCAGGCTGGGTACAAAGGGGTGTTATAGGATTTGTACAGTCATTGTCATAATCTCCAGAGGCTCTAAAATTATGAATTCCTTTCAGTGTCTAAAGGGACAAAATCATTTAATAATTTTATGGTTTATAAGCTTTGCCAATCTGTTTAAAGTGGCAAGAAAAAAACCAGAACAAATGAGAAAAACCAAACAATAACATTAACCAAAAATATTTGTCATACAATGGTCAAAGGTACTTTGAAAAGGTGAGGCAACTGTGTGCATTAAAACCATAAACGCCAGCACTAGTGTAAGCATGTGACTCATACGATAATAATTAAGTAAAAACAAAAGAGTTGCTAAGAAGGCAGAGAACGGGGATGGGAGGGACCCTGGGATTTGTGCTGGAGGGATACTACACTAGTGTAGGTATGTAGGGCTGGAACAGTACATGTTAAAAGTGTACTATTAACAATATTGTAAATTATGGAGCCTAAATAAAAATTAAAAATGCTAGTTACAATGTATGGTTATCTACCATGAATTGAAAAATTAAACAAGGGGAATCTTGTCCATTTGGAAATTCTTCCAGGTAGTTATGCTGATCTCAAACCGACACCCAAAAATGTACACAAGCCATATAGCATTTTGTACAAGGCAGAGAACACCTGCATTTAAACAGGGTAAATGCAAACAATTCTGTCTTGTTTTCTACAAATACACCACTGAGAAAGAACCTCTGAATCATTACTTAAGACTTCAGAACCACAAGTAATTCTGCACGTTTGTTTTTCCCCTGCTCTCGTATGTGAGGCGCGCTCCACTGCAGAGCAGCTCGCACGCCCGCCTGAGAACCACAGGGCCTTTGCATGACTGCTCTCTGCTTACCCTTTACTTCTTTTCTCTTGGGCCACACCCGGCTGTGCTCAGGGCCAACTGGCTCTGTGCTCAGGAATCACTCCCAGTAGTGCTTGGGGGACCACATGGGGTGTTGGGGACAGAACCTGGATCGATCACATGCAAGGCAAGTGCCCTGCTGCTGTACTGTCTCTTGGCTCCGACCCTCTACTTCCAGCCCTCAACTTTCCCCTATGAGGAAAAGGGACATAATCTGAAAGCAAAACAGACTACTTTGGGTTTAAACAAACAGGATCCTAATTGATTTTTCCTGCTGCGTAGATAGGTGGGTTGCCAATTTCCACTTCACAAGGTCAGAAACTGTAGTTATATTTACATCAGGCAACAATGCCATTCGACTCTGAAGCACCTTAAATGTGTTTTTTGGTTCCTGGAAAAAAAAAAGGGTCAGAGCCTCGTTTTGACTATTAGCCTAATTTTAATACAGTACTTAGGGTCACAGCTGCACTCATAGGGATCTCAGCTATCAGCCTGTCCAAAAGCACGGGAGTCACGTTCACACCGAGGCTCTAGCAGTGCACTGTGGTAACAAACGGCACGTTCATGAGACTTTCCTGGGGAACAGTGGCTCACTTACCCATTTATTTACTGTCGACTTAGTTGTTGCAACCCAGATTGCAGGAGGTGGGTCAGCTGATCTATCAAGTTCCATCTGAAAACAAAGCACAGACATCCGTTTGTGGAGGCTTACTCCTTCGAAGGGCCAGGACTGGCTAGCTATACACGAAGCATCAAGTCCTTCATTCGGTATCTGTGTGTGGATCCTATCAGGCAAGTGCTGCGAGCACTCAGGTGTGGGGCCCTGGGGACAGGGCTGGAGCCCTAGTACTGCAGGATCTCAGTTCAGCAAGGACCCTCAGAGCATGTGGCGATGCCTGTGCTAAGTTCCTGTAGTCTTTTTCTCCACAGCCAGAGAGCTCTGGCAGGGGCAGGACTTAGATCTCCTTGTGCCTGTGCCTGCCGTCTCCCATCTGCCTTAAGAACCCGGCGTCACTGCTCTGCTCCTCTAAAGGACTGATGGTGGTGCTCCACCATCTCAACCCTTTGCTGGAGCCCTTGGGCGCCAGGAGTGCTCTCAATGGTCCCTCTGAATTCCTTCCCTTTGGAAGCCCTTCCTTCTCCTGTGATCTGGGTTTGAGATGTCCCTTAAGTATTATGGACGATGGATATGTACAGTTGTTCCTTGTTTTTTTTTTTTTTTGGTTTTGTTTTGCTTTTTTATCAGATGATTTCTGAGAAAAGAGCTGAGCTGGTGTTTATGATTCTATTTTAAAATCTGAAAATTTCCTCACTATAGCTTTAATATGCAACTCCATGGTTCCCACTGGATATCTTGTCATATGTGACTGACCAAATTTCAGTTGAGGTTTTTCTTATATTCTCATTAAAATTTTTTTTTTCTTATATTCTCATTAAAAATTTTTTTTTTTACTTGAATGGGGGGGAGGGGGAGCGGCACACCCAGCAATGTTTGGCAGCTGGCTACTCCTGACAGTGCCTGGGGGACCAGACTGGTGCTAGAGACCAAACGAGGGTCAGCTGCTTGCCATACAAGAGTCTAGCTATCTCTCGGTGCTGCCTCTCTGGTGCCCGGGTTTCTCCGTTAACAGCATGGAGCAGCCCTTCCCCCACACCCCTGCTGCCGAGGACCAGGATGGCTTTCAGCAGGAAGGGCTTGCAGAAGGTCCTGTCCTCCCTCGTGAGGCAGTGGACATACCTACGCCTTGCTGTCTGCTCACAGACACCTACGGGAAAGCTGGCAAGCTCAACAACGATGTGAGTAACTCAACTGGGATCTGTCCACCAGAGGGCCACACACCCCTGAGAAAGTCACGCTTCCTTCCACAGACAACGTGCAACAATGGCAAACATCCTTTGTGTGACGCCATGGTTAATTCATGTATAATGTAGACTTTGCTGCTAACACATAATGGAAACTTAACTGTAAAACTGAAACATGAGACACACCTTGAGAACAGGCGCTTTTTCTTCACAAATGAGCACCCGAATGTCAGGGTTCCTTAGGTCTGTACAGTAGATCTTCCTGTCCCTTCCTCCGGAGTACACGTGCGTGAAGGCATCGTTGACCTGCAGAGCCCAGACGCCTTCATCATGGACTCTGTAAGTTGCAATACATCGTTGCTGGCCCAGGGACCACAGGCGAATCGTCCCGTCAGAGCTGCCAGAAAGGCACTGGAACAGAAGACCGAAGGTTAGAATCCTGGCCCCAAATTCATGCGTGTGCTTTGAACTTGGCCTCTCTCCTGACGCCGTACACATGATCTCTCCAAAATCTGTATTTTTGCCCCTGATAAGGGCGTCTGGTGGCATGTACCGCAGGCCGAACAGTCCAAGCCACAGTACCTGCTCAAGGAGGGGACACCTCCAAGCAAGACTGCCTGCGGCTGGTCTCCCCGACCACCTGTGGGTCCTTAGAAAATCCTGAAGGCGAGTCCTGCCCAGGTTATCCAGAGAGAACTGAGGATTTAAGGAACAGTGAATTAAGCCAAAGCAACAGACCACTCAGCCTCACTCAGCTCTCAGTGGCCGTCCCAGCAGCAGCAACGCACGAGGCAGCACCAATCCTGGCCAGTAAGCCGTAATGACCCTGATAACAGGCTCTTCCACATGATAAGAGCCCAAGAATCACAAAGTAGAAGTTTGGTCGTTTCTTTTTCTCTCTTCTCTCTGCCTCCCCTCAGTTAGCAGTGATTACAGCTGCTGTGTGGCTCAATTCCCTAATATAAATATGCTGAGTAATCAGTGGTTAAATTTACATTTAGTCTCTATCTGCCAATGAGGAAAATGGATGGAGGAGAAAAGATGGCTGCTTAATTATATATTCGAAGGCTAACAGGCGGCTTGTAAAGTAGTGCCACATCATTGCCTTTGTTTATGGTAAGTACTGCTGACTTCAAGTGTAGTGCATTTATAAGCATACATGCGGTGTTTATTTAAAAACTATTATTTATTTCCCCCCTTTCCTTCCCTTTGTTGCTACTCCAACGACAGGGTCATACACAATACATCACCACAGCTCACAATACACTATATGAGGGAGACAAGGCATGGAGGACACTGAACAGGAGATATTCTTGGACGGGGTTTCTCAACCAGGGGCCATAACCCTTCTGTGGGCCTGTGGCATATTCCAAGGGGGCCACAGTATATTCTGCCAACTGAGGAGTCGGTAGGCATAGGGAAAAAACAAGGTTGGAAAGGTAGGGAAACTCTGCTTTAAGTAGTGTGTGACCCACAGGGCTCCCCCAGTTCTTCCCCTAGGAAGAAGTAGCAGGAGGGCATCTGGTGGCATGTACCGCAGGCCGAACAGTCCAAGCCACAGTACCTGCTCAAGGAGGGGAAACCTCCAAGCAAGACTGCCTGCGGCTGGTCTCCCTGGCCACCTGTGGGTCCTTAGAAAATCCTGAAGGCGAGTCCTGCCCAGGTTGGCAGGACTCCTATTTAAGGGTCACTGCAACGCAGACCACGTGAGCCAGTCCAAACCTGGAGGAAGCTAACAGAAGAACAAGGCCTGGGAGACCCTCGTAAGGGTCGCCTAGCAGCGTCACCGCAAGACAGCGGGGAGCTGAATGCACTGCACATCTTACACTCATTCCCGTGAAAATGCAGCTGCAACGAGATCGATCGAGAGTTCCAGAAAATGCTATAGAGTACAGAGTAGAATACGTTTATTACTTCTAATCTTGCCCTTGGCACAAATGCAACATAGGAGTCCCACTGCAGAGATGAGTAATGGAAGACCAGTATGGAGACGGTCCTGCTCTCAAGGTCCTCTGACACCGAGACCCTCCCACAGCCCAAACAGCTGCAGGGGCAGGTATTTCCAAGACTCTTATGTGTGTCTGGTTCTGAAAAATTACTTTCTTCCTTTAGTTAATTTTTCAAAACGTCCTATGACTCTGAACAAAGGTTTCTCTAACACAAACACATACACACGCACACCACTTCTGGATATGATGTCCAAGCGGCAGAGGAGTGGTGTCTCTAAGATCATCATCTTCTGACCCCCATCCTGTCTCCATCAGTTCTAATCAGCTCTATTCTCTGAGACAGTGGCCAAGGGAGTCACAGCACAAGTGTGTCATAACGTAAGATGGCACTTGTTTATTTTTTTTAAATTTTTATTATCCATATTGATGATTATTTCCCCACTGCTACAGAGTAGAACTACAATTTGTAATTCACCAACTATTATGTAATTGCGTAGGTGCCAATTAAAATTATCCTAACCCTACATATTATACAGGTCATCTTCCTTAGAATTATTCTGAGAAAATTCTTTTACTCTGCCTTTATTTAAAAGTGATACAAACAAAATAATTCTAAAATATGCAACTGAGTAGTTCTGCTGTTGCTGTTGTTGTTGATACTTTTGGGCCACACCTGGCAATACTCAGGAATTCCTCCTGGCGATGCCTGGACATGCCAGGGATCGAACTCACGTTGGCTGCATGTGAGGTAAGCATGCTACCAGCAGTACTATCTAACTGGGTAGTTAATTAGTGTGAATCAACACATGTACAGAACACAAAGTGATGACCAGTGACATTCCCGCACGAGGCCCAGGCCCCAGGAAGACTGCATACCTGGGTGCCGTCTCTGTTCAGCAGCAAGGCCTTCACATTATCCGTGTGGCCTTTAAGCTTCATTAGTTTTGCACAAGTTCTTGGATCCCAAACCCTTAAAACCTGTGATTTAACAAAATAACAACAACAAAAAGTGAACAGATTATATCTGACCAAATGTAAATGACATGATAAATATGAAATTCTGTGAAGCAGAGATTGCTTCTGCCAATGGGCAATATCTATGGCTTCCAAGCTTCTCAAGGAGACATTTTTAATGTCAAAAAGTCCACAAACCTTCGACACCTACTACCTGTAACCTCCAAAGTTCTCTTCTGTCCCCCAACAGTTATTACGTGATGATACTTTTATTTGTTCGAAGTAAAACCTTTCTTTAAGTATCCACCATGCAAAATAGTCTATGTTTTCAAATTATTTTGATTTTGTTTGCTCGATTTTGGGGGGTGATACCCAGTAGTGCCCAGGGATTACTTCTGTAATTACTTCTGTAAACTCAGGATCACTCCTGGCTGGCCTGGGAGACCATACAGGGGGTGCTGGGGAGCGAACCTTTGTTGGCCGCATACAAAGCAAAAGCCCTACCCACTATACTATCACTCCAGTCCCTTGGTTTCTTTTCTAGTGTTAAAATAAATCCTTTAAGCTTCCCCTTACCTTCTCAGTGGATCCTGATACAATAATTGTTCCCAGTTGATTCATTGCCAGGCTATAAATGGAATCTTTGTTTCCACTTAAAGAAGAAGCTATTAAGGACAAATGGAGCAAAATGTTAACACAACCAACAACTGTTTAGTGTACAGTCAGCAAAACCATACTTTTAATCACTTGATTTATAAGACTCTTATCTTTTTAAGTGTTTTAAAAAGAAGTCGACCTCTCATGGAGATAACTCTGAAGAAAAATACTATTACCAAAGTTTACATCATTCTGAATTTGAGCAAATTAATTAGTCAATAAACATACTTGAAAAACGGAATTGCACTGTTATTACAGTAATGTATATTCAAAGATGTACATTTGCTAATAAAAATGAAAAGTATATCCAAACTCACCGTTACTCAAGGAAACAAATATACTATTTTCACCCCCAGATCAGATGCAGCAAAAGGCAATACTAGAGAATGATACTATTATACACTGGAGAGGAATCTGTCACAACTAAGAATCACGCTCACGACCTTTGACTCAGGATAGTGTGAGTGCAGTGAAAATGCCACACGAAAAGCTACCTCTTAAGCCTGCCCTTCATTTTACAATGCCAACATAAAGACACGTGGGAAAGCTATAAACACAGATGCTACTCCATGAAGACTATTTAGAAAAGCAACTGTTTGCAGGAAGTGCTCAGCAAAGGCTACCTTTGTTGAATACTTTAATATTCTTTACTATTCCTCTGTACTCTTAAAGGCATGAGATATCTTCTCTAAGCAAGTCTAAGCTTAGGCATAGTTGTCACAGATTCTGTACCACTAAAACCCCATTTCTGAGTTTGAGATAATTCTTGACTTTTTTGTTTTGGTTTTTGACTCACCCAACACTCCTGGGGGCTACCCCTGGCTTTATGCTTTGGGGCGGCTCCAGACACAGAGGACCATGTGGTGTGGAGGGGTAATACCCAGACCCTTACACATGCTAGGCAAGTACTCTACTGTTGAGTCACAAACTCGGTCCAACCTACCTTTTGTATTGTTTGCACTAGTATTTTTTTTAATTAATTTATTCTTTTATTGAATCACCATGTGGAAAGTTACAAAGCTTTCAGGTTTAAGTCTCAGTTATACAATGCTCGAACACCCATCCCTTCACCAAGCACTAGTATTTTTTTTTTTAAGAAAGGCCTTACATCTATAAAAAGCTAACAACTCTTCACAACAGTCCCAGTAGGGCCAGCTGCTGAATCACTGATAAAATGTAGGAGAAAAAAAAAAAATCAAGGAAAATCAAAATGAACTGTGTTAGACCATACCACCACATATTTCCTGGGGGAAAGGGCAAAATATAACTCAAGTAGTTACAAATACCAGTCTCCTAACTTTCCTTTCTTCTCACATACCAAGTCATACAAAAAGTTTCACAAGTCAATGTGAGTATTCTAGTCATTATGAATTGAAACTACAATGTAGAGACAAAGGTAGTTCCAGCCCATGTCCTGAACAAAGTTTGGGGCAGAGTTCAGCCTAAACAGTCCCTCTGATGCCTAGCTGAGAGGACTATAATAGATGAGGCCACTCCTGAGGCTCAACTTCAAGTCCAGGATGTGTCCTGGCAATCTGGCCTCTCTTAGCTGATGAGGCATCCATGCTATAAATCATCTGTGAGTGTCCCAGATAATCACTTGAAGCACCTGAGACGGACTGGCTTCCATAGAGCTGCTCTGAAGGGGTTCCACAAAATAGGTACTGAGAATGTTTGATTATTTTTTTCCCCTTTAGTATTTTCCATCTTGGCCATTAACTCCCAGGGTCCTAACATGCGTTTAAAAGTCAACAACTGCCAACCTGACAAAGGCAATCACCACCTCTGTCAGTACCTGCAGAGTGTATGGCTCTGGGCCAGGTGATGCTGTGGGAGACACAAAGACACAAAGGAGCAACAAGATCCATTTCCCTGCTCTGCAGGAGCATCCTTTAGTGAGGGAGCTGGGACACGCACATGTTCACGAACAACCAGGTCGCCCTGGGGGAAGTTACCAGTTTCAGACTGCAGTGAGGAGCCAGAGCCAACCAGTTCAACCACCCGCTGGGATGCTACAGGGAGAAGCACTTTCGAAACAGGAGCCACTGCCCTGATGTGAACCAAGCAAAGCTGTTTTCAAGACCATTCAACTTGCATCCTTTTCAAAGACAATTTTCTCAAACACCTTACTTGTGACAGTGTTGTTTGAGGCAGTCAGTGCTGTGAGAGTATTCACATCCCAAAGGAATATCTGTCTGTCCAGCCCAGCAGACGCGACCAGCTCTTTATCCTTGGCATATGCTAAGGCCTTTACATAATCCTGAAACAGAATACACATACTACTACTTACTGTGTATAGCAGTAACAAAAATGAGCCATATAAACCACTGAGGTCCTAACAGCACACCAAAGACGGAGAACAAAGTTGGTTGCTTTACCTTATGTGTCCTTAATGTTGACATGCAAAATCCCTTATGTGCATTCCATACTTTCACAGTTGTGTCAGAAGAAGCAGATATTACTAGAAGAGAAAGAGAATTGCCAAACTCCTTAATAGGATGACTTATCCTTTTAAAAATTTATCTCAAAAAAAGCAACAGTTTCAAACTGATGTTCACATATACACTATATCTAAATATTTACAGCAGTTGTAACATTATTTCAAACATTTACTATTCATTCATAAAACACACTGTGCCCCTAAAAGTTGAGAACTCACATTTTGTCTCATATACTTTTTAAGTAGGTATGACACAACTTTTTTAAAAAAAAGTGTTTCGGCTGAAGAGGTGACTAAAGTGATTAAGAATAATTTCTCTAATAAGGAATGTAAAACCAGTGCCAGAAAGATAACATAGCTGCCTTGCACTTGGCCAACCTGGGTTTAATCGCTGGTGTCCAATATGGACCCCGGAATCCCATCAGGAGTGATTCCTGTACAAAGAGGCAGGAGTACACTCTGACCACTGCTGGGGGTGCCCCAAACAACAACAGCAAAGAATGCAAAACCAACAAACAGATTTTACCATAGTAAGAAAAAAATGTTATTAATAAGGGTGAAACTACATTTTTTGTATGAGTTTATTTGTAACTATTGAAATGTGGACAAAACTAGTCAACAGTATTTAGACGAGCAGAGAGCAATCCACTGAGGCAAGGGGCTGTGATTTAAAGCCCTGTACCGGGGTACTCCGATAACCCATGTATTTTATAATAACATCCTTTCTCTTTCCTTTGTTGTTGTGGGTGTCATGTTTCTGCAGTGTCAGGGGGTCACACCCTTAGGTGCACCAAGAGGCACTCACGCTTGGATGCACTATACAGGGATATGTGGAGAACTGGTAATTATGATGGCACCAGGGATCTCACCAGCAATGCTCCCTAGCACTTGGCGATATGGGTCAGTGCCAGGGAAGAACTCAAGACCTCATACGTGGAAGGCGGTGTTCTACCACTGGGACTCAATCCTTGGGTCCCAGCTGTTTCTTTTTTTGCTTTTTGGGTCACGCCTGGTGATGCACAGGGGTTAATCCTGCTCTACACTCAGGATTACTCCTGGCAGTGCTCAGGGGACCATATGGGATGCTGGAAGTTGAACCTGGATTGGCCAAGTGCAAGGCAAATGCCCTACCCGCTGTGCTATTGCTCTAGCCTCCCCACCCCCGCTGTTTGTTTTTTTTTTGATTTTTGGGTCACACCTGGCGATGCACAGGGGTTACTCCTGGCTCATGCACTCAGGAATCACTCCTGGCAGTGCTCAGGGGACCATATGGGATGCTGGGAATTGAATCCGGGTCGACCGCGTGCAAGGCAAACGCCCTACCCGATGTGCTATCGCTCCAGCCCCATGTTTCTTGATCTAAGTTTTTCTCCTGCAAAATTTTAACAAGCTGAGCTCTCCCAGTGGGCTTGCTTTTCTGCATGTAAGGAAAAAATTTACAATAAAAATGTATCATACTGAAAAAAAAACTTTCAGAAGTCAAATAATCCAAAGAAATACTTACATGTTTTCCCATTACAACAGAGTACAATGTCATTTACCCAATCGGTATGGTGTTCCATAGAAGCTATATAGGGATCTTGCTGAAAAGAAAATGAAAAACCACAAGATTTCAACAGTTTATATCAGAGGAAGAACTGTAACAAGTCACAAATTATTAGAGAATGAAACGTAGTAAGTTACAGATGTTTGGGTCTTTAATTAAAGTGACTTACTGCTTTAAGGTCTTAAAATTGACAACTGAATTCAGAACAAAATTTCATCCAACAGATTATGCTTTCAGATAACAAATGTAAATAGAGGCTTTGTTTGGGGAAAGTTTTCTTACTAATCAAAGTCTAGTTTTCCAGGGAAAATGCTTAATTTGTCCTTGTGGTAGGAAAATACCAGGATCTGGGTTAGTACTGTATGAGACATAAAGTGCCATAGGAAGGGGTTCACTGAAAGGCCAGGACCTGAACAAGCCTACAGGCAAGGGAAATGAGCCACAGGTGACGGCTCATAGCAGACAGCAGGGATCCAAAGGAGGTGACTGAATCCGTAGCCAACTGCAGAGAGAGCTGAAAACATTTCCTTTCAGCTTCTTAGAGCTGTCTTTATATTCTGACTTAACTGTTTTCCTCATGGCATCTACAGTTTTTCAGAGAAAAAAATGGAAGCTAGCAGTATTACCCATTTCACCATTTTAACTCAGTAACTTGAGATTCCTCTATTCTTCTGACCTGGCTTCATTACCAGGAGAGGCCAGGTAATTAAGAGGCCAGTATTTAATTATAGCCTACATCTAAGACGGACAAGTACAAGACACAGCATGGGTAAAGAGAAAAGCTCTCTTCAAGACACTACTCAATTTTGTTATAAAATAATGAATGAAAAAAAAACTGAAGGCAGGACAGGAGGCTTTCTAGATTGTTACAGGTTAATCCTTCATTTGTGTGAAACAATGTAAATTGACAGAAAGTTCAAAATTCACATTCCAGTTCATATGGAAGTTCCAAAAAAGTGCTTTAAAACCTATTTGTTTACTTTCCACGTTTTGGACATGGTAGCCCCACTGCTTCCGCTGGACCAAAAGTCCATTTAAAGAAACATTAAGCAGCAACTGTGGAACTTCAAAAAAAAAAAATGTTTAAAAGACATAGACTTTAAAAGGCACAGGGTCTACAGCAGGGCTCTGACACTGGGTGGGTTCTGACAGTGCAGTCTACACCTGCACTCTGACACTGGATGGTCCCCACAAGGACCGATTTCCTGTTTTTTTTTTTTTTTTTCCTTAAGTTATTTCACTGCAGACCTCTTGGTGCCTTACCGCCTCTGTGAATTTGATCCTGGAGAGATGGCAGAGGGGTTAAGGCTCCTGCCCTAAGGTGGGCTCAATCTCTAGCACTGCAGATGCTTCCCAGCACACTAGGAGTGATCCCTGAGCACAGAGTCCAGAGTAAGCCCCGAGCACAGCCGGGTGTGGAAAGGAGGGAGGAGCTGAACAGCTGGCTTGGAGGATTATTGTAAGAATAAAGTAGTATTGGGTAAGAAAGTGCCAAGAGTGTCTGGTATACATTAAGAACCCAATCAATACTCCTTTTCTTTTCTATGTCATTCACATGACAGCATTCGAACAAAAATACAAAGGGTCCAGAGAGATAATACAGTGGATAGGGCATGTGCAGTGCTGACCTGGACTTGGTGTCCAGTACCAATATGGTCTCCCAGCACTGCCAGGAGTGATACCTTAGTGGGAGGCCAGGAATAAACCCTAGGCACTGCCAGGTGTGGCTCCGAAATAAAACACACAAAACCAAAACCGAGTTTTTCTTCATTTGACTGGGGATTTATCTTTACACCTACCTAAATCCTGCTCCTGGCTCAAGAAAAAAACTTTCTACTAAAAAAAGGGAGCATGAGCATGTGGCCTTCTTCCCCCCTGCCCCCCCAAATGTAGGAGTACTGCTATTTATTCAGCCACTGATTAAACTGACTGGAAGTGGGCATGTGCTCCACTTTTTTGGGGAGGTGAGGTGGGGAACATGCAGCCTTTCTATTTTTACAAATATTACTTGATCTAGTAAGTCTGACAGATAAGCACGCTAATTGCTTTTGAATGAACAATCAAATATTTATTCAAGATCAATTACAATGTCAAAGCACAGTCAACCTTTTGAAGGTATAACTGAAAAAGGTTGCCAATCTTTGGGGGGCACTTTTACCTTTTCGGTGAAACTCAGGGTCTTACACAGGCAAGGAACATGTTCTATCACTAAGCTCCATTTCCTCTTCCCAGGTTCCTCTGGCTGTTGTGAGGGCAACAAAAGTCAGGGAGACAAGTGGCCATGGACAGGGGCCACGGCAGTCCTCCTGAGAGCGAGACAGTGTGTGGGCCTGAGTGGATTATGTGGAAGTGGAAATAGGCCCAAGACAAGAATTCAGAACATAAGTAGAAAATAAACTGTTGAACATAACCCCCTCAACAGACAAATTTCTTTGTCCCTCAGTAGCAGAGAACATTTTTTAGTTTGTGGGTCAAACCTGGCAGTGCTAAGGGCTTGCTCCTGGCTCTGGGATCAGGGGTCATTCCTGGTGGGGCTCAAGGGATGACAAGGGGTATTGGGGACTGAACCCAATTGCACTCAGGTTGGCCTGGTGCAAGGCAAGCACCCTATCTGCTGTACTATCTCCCCAGCCTCAATATTCTTATCCCAAACCAGGTTTGGGGAGGCCCCACCATAGCTAAAACCCTTCTGAAACTCCCCAGGGCGTTGCTGTTTAGAAGATGCCAGAATTCTGGCTGCAATGTCCATGTAGAAAAAAGTAAACAAAATAACTCAGGGCTCAAAAAGATAAAATCTGAAACTGTTAAAAAAAAAAAAACCTTTTAAAGATCAAATTGTACCAAGTAAGGGCTGAAACTGTAAATTCAGCCCTGTTTTACCTTGTGCTGATTGACACTCCATATCCTTATGATCGAGTCCCGCCCGGCGGTGAAAAGTCTATTGAGAGCTGGATCCAGCTGGAGGGCATTGACCCCGTTCCGATTGTACTTCTCTACTTCATCTCGAATCACATAGGAAACCTGGCAGAAACAATCAAGATTTGCTTCTAAGGACGTTATAAAACTTACACTAACAGAGTGTAACTTATGAGCAGGAAACTGGAAATTCAAAATTCCTGTTTTCCGAATAAAATTCATTTCTGATTCCATCAAGTCTGTTGTATTTTAAAAAACTGAAAAGGTAAGAGGAGAATAGCAGTAATCACCTCGTACAAGATGAGCCCATCTGACGCTGACCTACTCCTGCTGCGTCCCAACAGGGCCCTTCCCCACTGCTCTATTTCCTTGTGTGTGCACTGATGTATCTATTCGGCTCCTGCCTCCCTTCTCTCTGCTGCTGCAATGAGCAGAGATTACAGCAACTTGGTAGTGTGCTCACATGATACACGGGGCTTGCACATTGCGCAGTGGCATTTGCACATGCAGGTTGCAGTGTGCTTGAGCTGGTGCTTTGTTGTGCCACTGGACTTGCCCGGAGCATGTGGGGAGGTGATGGGACCAAAGCTGAGGCCTCATGCCTTTAAGGCAGGTGGCGCCATCATGAAGCCAATTCCTGGGCTCCCTCCTGCTGGCCTTTTGGTCAACTTTCCATTCCACATGCAGAATTTCCTGTCTGGAAGCTCTTTCTTCCACTCTGTCTGGCTAACTCCTACTGCAACCTTTAGTGTGTATGTGTGGTAGGGATTAAACCCAGGGCCTCACGTGTGTGATATATGTATTCTACCACTGAGCTGTACCTCTGACCTCAGTCCCCCATTAATTCCCCCCACAAAATTCTGCCCTAAAGAAGGCACAACTGAGGGGAGAAAACATCACACAGCACACAAGTGGAAAGGGCTATATCCAAGACTGATAAAGCGCTCATGAAACCCCACAGCAGAAAAACAAACTCCTGAGCAGACACTGCCTCCAAGACATACAGAGTCAACAGGGTTATAAAATATGTTCTTCATCCCGTATTAACAGGGAAATGCAAATCAAAACAACAACGAGAAATCATCTCACTCGAGTGAGACCAGCACATATCAGAAAAACCCCAAACAACCAGTGCTTGTGAGGATGCGGTAGAAAAGGAACTCTCATGCACTGTTGGTAGGGATGTTGTTCTGTTCAGCTTCTACGGAAAACAGCAAGCAGATTTTTCAAAATATTAACAACAGGGCTTCCAAATGACCCAGCAACTCCACTTCTTGGCTTCTACCCCAGGAACACAAAAACATTAATTTGAAAACATATTTGCACTCCTATTCATTGCAGTGCTATTCATAATCGCCAAGATCTGGAAACATCCCAACTGCATAAAAGCAGCTGAGCAGATAAAGACACTGTTATATACGAATGAAATACTACAAGTCTTGCAGTTTGCTTCAACTTGGACGGAACTGGAGGGTATCGTGCTGAGCAAAGTGAGTCAAAGGAAGAAAAGACAAATACTGAATGATCTCATTTATGTGTGGAGCATAAAGAAACATAATAAAGGAAAAACAATGGTTAATCATAACAGATTCTGAGTGCCTACAGAACTGAGTTTTCTAAGAGGTGGTGGGTGGGGGGCAGGGTCGAGGAGAGACTGAGCGGCATTGGTAGATGGTACTGATACTCTGGCTGCAGGCAGTGGGTGTGGGGAAGCAACCCTGTATTCCTGAAACGTTAATATTAACAATATTGCAAATTATAGGGCCCTACATTGTGTATATATACACACATATATATGTGTGTGTATATATATATATATTTTTTTTCTTTTTTAAAGAAAAAGGTGACAAGTTGGTTGGCAATCAAAGAAAAACTTTTCTAACCAAACTTAAAAATATGCTTGTCCACTGCCAGGAGTAATTCCTGAGTGCAAAGCCAGAAGTAACCCCTGAGCATCGCTGAGTGTGACCCACAAAGAAAAAAAAAAAATGCTTGTCAAGGAGGCAAGGCTGGCAGGATGGGAGGGAACCTCGAAATACTGGTGGAGAAAAGCTGACACTGCCTAAAATTCAACTATGAATAACTGTAAATCATGGTGCTTTAATATAATAAATTTTAAAAAAATTAAAAAAAAAACCTTTCTAATACAATGAAGTAAACAGATAAGCATACAATGGGGAATGGGGCACCCACTCACAGTAGCAGCGAAACATCTAGAAATAAGGAACTAGGTAATTGACAGGACAAGGTAATGAAACACCCTTTAAAAAGATAGGTACATATTTACATAGCTTCAACCTAGAGAAGGCTCTACTAACACAGAAAGACCAATATTTACAAAGGAAAAAAGCTACATTGATAACCAAAATCTCTTGTATACGCAGCTGCATCATTAGCCAAAAATATGAAAACATCTGTGTCTGTCAAATGAAAGAACTGTGGAGTATTACAATGGAGTATTACCATTCACCCACAAAAAAGTGGAAAGGGCTGGGGGAACAGTACAGCAATTAGGATGTATGCCTAGCATGTGCCCGCCCCAGCTTGATCCCTGGCACCACAAGGTCCCCTCCAAGTACTGCTGGTTGTAGCCTGGGGGCTCCTGAGACCCCCGGGTGTGGTTCTGAGCGTCCCAGCACACAAGGCCCTGAGTGGCATGCCATCCTCAGGCCCCTGTGAACCCCCATCTGTCAGTTGGCTGAGAAATGCTGATGGGAACCCCAGGCCTCCTGAACACTGCTTGGGAACCTCTCCCTAAAGGAGTGAAGTACTGACACAAACAAAACACTATGCTAGGGGCAGGCCTAAAAAAGGTTTTACCTTTTTTTTTTCTCTTTGTTAAGCTTTTTGGGTCACACCCAGCAATGCTCAGGGATTACTTCTGGCTCTACACTCAGGAATTCCTCCTGGTGGTGCTCAGGGGACCATATGAGATGCTGGAAATCGAACCCAGGTCGGCCGTGTGCAAGGCAAACCTACTGTGCTATCTCTCCAGCCCCAAGTTTTACCTTTTTAAAGTCACATGTATTTTTTAATTTTACTTTTATGAAATGTTCAGAATATGTAGATCCACAGATACCACAGGAGTTTGGAGAAGACTGAGGAATGACCACTAAGGACATTCAATTTCTTTTTAGGATGATGAAAATGTTCTGGAATTAGAAATGTTCTAGAGTTAGAGAAACACATAATTTTGAGAGTTCAGTAAATATCACTGAACTGTACTCTATTAGAGTGGATAGATGCAGATGATTTGGGGGGCGGGCCACACCCAGCAGTGCTCATGGCTTACTCCTGGCTCAGTCTCAGGGATCATTCCTGGTGGGCCTTGAGAGGGCCATCTGGAGATTGAATTTGGGTCCAAGTGTGTGGCGCAGGCACCCTACCCACTGTCCTATCTTCCCAGCCCCAGAATGTACGTGAACGTGAACTCAATAAAGCTGCTAGTGAAAAGGACCTGGAGGGACAACTAGCACCCAAAGAGCATGCTGCTGCTGAACCACCCCAGGCGGACAGGCCAAGAACTGTGGGGGCCCTCTTGGAATGAGGGTGGGCAGATGCCTCTTTCTGCCGGAAGGCCCAGCAGCCTACAGCCAGGCCTGATGCTCTAGAAGAGAAGTGGCCCGCCTTCTTAGCTTCTGGAGCAGGCGCGCGAGGCTGCGTATGTGGTCACATGACACCTGCACACTTCAAAGCACTGAGAGCCCAGGAGGAGTACAGCATATTTGAGGGGGAAGTTGTAGAGAAGGCTCAACTAGCACCAACCAGCTCAGTAAATCCTCAAAGACTCTGGTGGGGGGAAGGTCACACTGCGGGCTAGGACTGGTGTTGGAACACTGAATGCCTGAAACAACTTTGTAAATTGTGGTTTTATAATAATTTCTGGGTGTCACCAAGGCCCCACACTACTGAACAGTACGGCCCATAAAGCTGGGCCCCTGAGCACTGGTGTTGAACTAAACAAAAATAAAACCAAAATCACCCTACCTCCTGAGTGTCAAAGACAATGAGCAAGGAGCCGAGTGATAGCACCGTTGGCAGGGCATTTGCCTTACATGCAGTCAACCTGGGTTCAATTTCCAGCACCCCACAGGATCCCCACCCCCCTCCCTCAAAGCACTGCCAGGACTGATCCCTGAGTGCAGAGCCTAGAACAAATCCTGAGCATCTCTGGGTGTGGCCCAAAAGTCAACAAAAATAAATGAATAAAAAAAATAAGGTTAAAAGGTGAATGCCTGGGCCCAGAGGAATAAACAGTGCAGTGGCTAAGAGTGCCTGACCTGCAAGCAGACAGTCATGAGTTCAAATCCCTGGTAGAGTGGGCTAGGAATATGGTTCAGTTGTTGAACACTTGTCTCGCATGTGTGAAGGCCTGAGTTCCACCCCCAATAACGCAAAACAAAACAAAACAAAATACAACAAACAACAAAACTTTTCTTAAAAGAAAGGGGGAGAAAAAACCCCTGGTGTCCCACATGTGTGTGCGCTGCAGGCATGACTCAGAAAGCTCACCGTGCAAACAAGGATGCAAACACCGTGACTAAAGGAGCGTGAATCTTGGCGAGCAGCGCGCTGAAGTATTTGCGACCACCAACCGCTACAGCAGCAGCAGCAGCAGCACAACACCATCAACAAAGGGAAGGGGATGGGGGAAAAAACAGGCGAACAAAGAAAAAGACCAACAAACAAAATAACCAGACGTGAGAAGGGCCAGGCTGCATGTATAGAGGTGACAAAGAGGGCTGGAGAGAGGCAGCACAGTGCTTGCCTTGCACTGAGCTGGCCTGGTTCAATCACTGGCATCCTATGTGGTCCCCACGCCCTGTCAGGAATCATACCTGAGCACTGAGCCTTCAGCACGACTGGGTGTAGCCTAATGCCTCCCCCAAAGGGACAAAAATGAGGAGGCTGTCTAAACCCACTCTTTAGGAAGCAATGGAAATCTACTCAAACCAGTCAAAAAATCTATTATTGGGGCCAGAGTGATAGTACAGTGGGCAGGGCGTTAGCCTTGTACACAGTCGATATGGCCTCCCCAGCATCCCATATGGTCTCCCCAGCACCTCCAGCAGTAATTCCTGAGTGCAGAGTCAAGAGTAACCCCTGATCACCGCTGGATGTGACCCAGAAAGAAAAAAAATATCATTATTTTTTAATTTTGAGCCATATTCAGTGGTGCTTAGGGGACCATAAGGAGTTGCTGGAGGATCAAACACTGTACTATCATCTCTTTAGTCCCTTAAAAAAAAAACATATCTTTTTAAAAAGAATTTAACACAAGAATATCTAACAGAGCCCAAGGGCAAGAAATCCAGTCATGACTCATATGAGACATTTTAAAAATAAAACCATGGTACATCTGTGGGGAAAAAAAAAAGCCTTTTCACTGCACTTCAAGTCAAGCCCAAACTCCACTCATGCTTTGGTTCCACCCCTACCCTCATACTCACTTTCCCCAGCTTCTGTCATGAGTCACCCGACTCCTTTCTGGCCCTCACTGCCTCACACTCTTCCTATCTTGGAGCGTTGGCATTCATGGTTCCCTGTGCCAAGACGATTCTCCAACTCTCCAAGCCCAAAGGAAAACTCCCCGAGTTTACCTGGGGGGCTATCCCTTACCAGAAGGTCTCAGTGGAAAAGCCGCCTCCTCTGGGAGGTTCGCTGGGCGTCTTCCCTGTCACTCACAGTACTTACGGCCATCACTGTTTTTAACATTCCTTGTCTCTTTTTAATTTAAACTTTATTTTAGGCACCGTGGTTTACAGTGTGCTGTTAATGGTATGGTCTCAAGCAACCCCCCAGCACACCCTTCCCCCACCACTGTCCCACTGCCCCTTGCCAGCTTAATCCCCACCCCTCCCCCATGGTAAGCTTCCTACTACAGACCAGTTCTCAGTTTCTACACTTTAGGGCATCTATTATCTTCCCACTATATTTCTTTACATCACACATATGGGAGAGTCATTCTGTGTCACTCTCCTTCTGACTAACTTCACTCAGCATATATTCTCCAAATTCATCCACATAGAAGCAAATTACATAATTTCCTTTCATCTTTTCTTATAGCTGAGTAGTAGTCAATTGTGTATATTTACCATAGTTTCTATACCCAGTCATCTATTCTTGGACACTTCGGGCTGTTTCTAGATTTTGGCTATTGTGAATAGTGCTGTGATGAATATACAAGAGCAAATGTCTTTTCTGAATGGATTTTTCTGGCTCTTGGGATATCTGAATCCATACATTATAATGCATAAATTTATAATTATATTATAAATATAAACATTATAAATATAAATGCATAAATTTATAATTATATTATAAAACATAGGTAGAATACTCTATGACGTTGAAGAGGTCTTCAATGACTCAATGCCACTGGTCAAGAAATAATAAGCAAATGGGAAGCAAAGATAGACAAATGGGACTACATCCAACCAAGAAGTCCCTACATTGCAAAAGAAATGAGAACCAAAATAAAAAGATCACACACTGGGAGAGAATATTTACCAACTACTCATTTAACAAAGGGCTGATATCCATGATACATAAAGTACTGGGAGCACTTTATAAGAAGAGATAAATCCTTACTTATTTTTTAGTTTTGTTAGATTTTTATTTCGTCTTGCTATTATTTTTTTTTAAAGTTCTACCTCCTCCATTAAAATCTTTTGCTGTAGGGACCAGGAAGAAAGCTCAACAGGTGTAAGTGCAGGCTTTGTATTCAGGAGTCTCATTCCTGGCACCACATGGTTCTCTGAGAACTATGGGGAGCAATTTACCCCACCCAGCACAGAGATGGCATGCTCCCCAAAATGAAATAAATAAAATCAGCAAAACTCTAGGAGGGGAAGCCACTTCGTTGCCTTATTCCTCCCACCACACTATCTTCCAGTATCCATTTTAGTAGCAAAGACATTTAATAAATATTTGTTACAGGTATCATGGGCTGGAGTGATAGTACAGCGAGTAGGACGTTTGCCTTACACTCGGCCCACCCGGGTTCGATTCCTCCATCCCTCTCTGAGAGCCCAGTAAGCTACCGAGAGTATCCCGCCCGCATGGCAGAGCCTGGCAAGCTACCCATGGTGTATTCGATATGCCAAAAACAGTAACAACAAGTCTCACAATGGAGACGTTACTGGTGCCTGCTTGAGCAAATTGATGAACAACGGGAGGACAGTGCTACAGTGCTACGGCATCATATACTGGAAAGTCATCAGGAAGTAAATTGGCTTCAATATCAACTTTTGTCTCAATCTCACTCTGGGGCTTCCCAAGATCTTATGTCTTTAATTTAATAGATTTAAACTAATATGATTTAATTCCCAAACTCCTGGAGGGTATATGACTGTCCAATGGGAAAGGATGTGGGAACAAGATCACTCCTGCCCTCATTCTCAGTGGAAAGTAATACCGAGCAAAATGAGCCTGAACTGAACACTTCAAGGATATCTACAACAGATATCTGACTAAAAATGACAAAAAGGGTCCCAACAGTGAGCTCAACAGGCTTAGCACATGCTCTGCATGCGGGGGGCCTGGCTCAATCCCCTGACACTGCAAGGAGCCATCCCCTATGCACCTTAAAGCGTCAACCCCTCCCCCCACCAAAAAAAAAGTTTTCACTTCAGCAGCACATATACTAAAATTGGAATGATACAGAGAAGATTAGCATGGCCCCTGTGCAAGGATGACATGCAAATTCATGACACATTCCTTATTTTTTTTAATATTGCAATTCATAACGCTCCAAAGTAGAGAGAGAGTACAGGAGAAAATGTCTGCCATAGAGGCAGGGGGAGGGGGGAGTACTTGGACACTGGTGGTGGAAAGTGTGCACTGGTGGAGGAATCGATCATTGTATGACTGAAACCCAAACATGAAAACTTTATAACTGTATGT
The DNA here is from genome assembly GCF_027595985.1 of Sorex araneus. Taxonomy (NCBI): domain Eukaryota; kingdom Metazoa; phylum Chordata; class Mammalia; order Eulipotyphla; family Soricidae; genus Sorex; species Sorex araneus. The sequence continues at coordinate 37,400,625 of NC_073305.1, read as the reverse complement.
CACAGTGATTCAATTAAAAATAAATTAATTAAAAAGAAATAAAAATCAAATAAATGCTGTAGATCTAGAGGACCAACACAGAAAGTGATGCATTTTTTAAAAGTAAAACATGCCTAGGTAGAACCATAAAAATACTTTGGGTCGGGGAAGTAGGGCTGAGATAGTACAGCAGGTCAGGTGCTTTGCCTTGCCACGTCTGACACAGGTTCTATTCCCGCCATTCCACATGGTCCACAACCACTACCAGGAGTGATCCTTGAGATCCCAGAGCCTTAAAAAACAGTACAAAGGCAAACTCTTACTGTTCTCTAAGAGTAAGCTCTGAGCACCTCTGGATGGGGTCCCAACCCCCCGCCCCAATGCTTCAGGGGAGAAAGTATAGTATTTTGGGAGCACTCTAGGGGCATCTTTGGCCCACATGATCCCCCGAGCATCACATGTGTAGCCCTTGTGGCCCCCAGCACTGCCTGCCACCCTTGAATGAAACCAGTAGCTGACCCAAAATCACCAGTAGGGCCTCTGGGCCTCCTGAGTACCACTCTGGAGGCAGCCCCCAGTGCTTCAGAACATCAAACAGGTTTTTAAATGAACACACATATGAAACCACCAGTTCTATACTGGAAAGACCATTATGGTGATACTAACTCAGGTGGGATTCCCCCCACTGGTTTCTGCTGGGGAAGGCGGGATGCAGGGAGGTCTGGGCTATACCCACAGCACGGGGACTACTCCCAGCTTGGTGCTCAGAAGACCATGCTGTGCCAGGGAATGAACCTGGGCCTCTTACACACAAAGCATGCACTCCAACCCCATGAGGTATCTTTCAACTCATCAGGTGTTTTAAATGTTTCCCAATGAGCACACATTATCCAGCTTCTGAAATTACCATTTAATCCTTACCCAAGCATTTTATTTTTTTTATTTTTTTTGCCTATTTTCAGTAAATCAACTGGTATTGAAAGACTGTAATGGAAAACAATCTCCCTGCTGTCTGAGCAGACTTCCCACACTAGGGCTCAATCCCTAGAAATAACCACGTTAGAAAAAAAAAAGAAAGAAAAAATTATTTATTTTCGGCTATACCCGGTTGTGCTTAGGGTTATTCCTCGCTCTGCGCTCAGGAATCACTCCTGGCAGTGCTTGGGGGAGAATATGCGGTGTCGAGGACAGAGCCTGGGTCAGCTGCACAGGGCAAATGCCCTGTCCATGTACTATCACTCCAGCCCTAGAACAAATTACTTCCAACTCTTGTTTCTTTGGGGTTCTTGCTGCTGTTCTAGAAATACTGTGGGTACCCTGCAACCTTCTAGCTCACCTGTTCTGACACTGCCTTTTTACCTGGGCTGTGGTAGATGTGGCTGTGGCTCTGAAACTACCCTCAGAATCACCTGCTACTCTCCTGATTAGACAGACCTATCACTGCTTTGGGCTGTATGAAGAAATCAGTGCTACATTGCTGTAACTCGCCATTCCTTCCATAATGGTTTCCTCTATCTAACTTCAATTTTATTCATTTATGGCCCCATATTAAATATATTAGCAGTTGGGGTGGGAGAGGCAGTCAGGGGTGAGAGGACTGCCTTACATGCAGCCGACCCTGACTCCATCTGTTGCACAACACAATCCCCTCAGCACCATCAGGAGTGACTGTCAAGCACAGAACACCACTGGGTGTGGCCCCCAAGCCCCAAATCTCTTAGCAGGAACCTCTTCTCTCCTTTCCCCCAGAGATCTCCCCTTCAGAACTTTCTTCTCACTCCAACTCAGACTGGCCAACCTTTAGGTCAGCTGCCAGAGGCGTCTGGTCACTGATGTTCTTTCACATCCATTGTTTCCTGAATCCCAGAGTCTCCTCTACTCTCCCCAGGGGTGCTGGAGCGAGTGTCCGGGGCTGGTGTACTGGAGTGACAGCCCTTGCGTGCCCATAAAGGTGCCTCAGATGGAAATTCATGTAGAGGAAAACTCCCTCACATGGAAAGCTTGCTCTAACTTCTAACATCTGGGTTACTGTCACTGGATCTAAGGCCATCTGCTTTGTTCTGTTTCGGGATGATCCCATTTTCTTTTTGTTTTCTTTTTTTTTTGGCACACCTGGCTCTGCACAGGGGTTACTCCTGGCTCTGCACTCAGGAATTACTCCTGGCAGTGCTCAGGGGGCCATATGGGATGCTGAGAATCGAACCTGGGTTGGCCGCGTGCAAGGCAAATGCCCTACCCACTGTGCTATCTCTCAAGCCCCATGATCCCGTTTTCATTCTCTTCTACACCATCACGAGTTCTCTTTTTCCCATGCCTCTCAGCAGGACTGAAAAGACCTTCATAGTTTTCTTCTTGTTCTGATTTTGGGGGGGGGGTGTGGTCAGGCCTCATGGTGCTCCGGCGTACCCCTAAGTACTGTTCAGGAAACTATGAAGCTCTAGGAATCATGCCTGGGCCTCTGGCATGCAAAGCACACAATCCAGCCTACTGAGCAAATCTCTGAAGCCTGTCTTTGATTTGACCCTTTATTATAAATTTTGCTATGCGTTTGGAAAGCCCTTTTAATCTAGACACCTGTGCACTCTGGCTGTGGGAACTTTTTCATCAATTCATTAATAACCATCCACTTTGTTTGCTCCTTCTTATACTCTCATTAGATGTCAGAGCTTTCAAACTAGTCAGCACCACAACCAGGAGGGTGCCCACCATACTCATGTACCACAGCCGGCCTCTGCAGACACTACAGCCAGAACGTCTGCAGCACCACAACCAGCTAGGCACGCCCTCTGGTCTAGAGGCTGAATGTGAGCACGAGTGTGTGTGCCCTCTGGTCTCGGCCGAAAACCTCTCTGACATCTGCCTCCAGTGTGTGTACAAGGCTCTGCTGTACCGGGGCACGGGCGTTTGGGTGGTGGGGTGGGGACATCTGACTTGTCACATTAACTGTTGTTGTTGTTTTTTTTAGTTCAGGGGATCATATCCATGTCTCCCACATACAAGGCTTTTGTGCTTTACCACTGTGCCACATGTCAGGACCCCCATTTTTTAAACGTGAAAACAAACATTGATATAGAATTACTACAAACACCTCTATTGTTGTGGTGGGATGGTATTGGGAAATCTACTTATTGCAAAAACTTCACAATATTTTAAAGAAAAGACTACAGTCGTTTTAGGCTTACCACAGGGACATTGAAAGGAAATCCAGCAGCTGCACTAACAGCCCACAGCTGCGGCCATGCCAATGGCCAGCACAACTGCCTCATGACTAAGTTCTGCAGTCAAAGAGTCTAGGTATACCGGTCTTCAGGCTGAGAACTCTGGGGTCTTCTTAGAGTGGGGACAGGCAGCCTCACTCCACCCCACACTCTGTACTTCCCGAAGTCCTGGCAGACACACCCACAACTGCTGCCATGTAACCTCATGGCCCAGGTAATACTCTAGAGTTTCTGGTGTGAGAGACCAACACCTCCAAATTCTACAATGCTGACGTCCCAGTAGGAGCACACCAAATTAGACGGGAAAGTAGCATCGAAGCCAACCAAGTTCTATAATCAAAAACATTAACATGGAAGGCTCAACTAGCAACAGCAGCCCAGTAAACCCTCAGACAGGACTTAACAGTCCTTAGACCCCATGATGAGATATAATGATACTCGCAAGTATTTGATAATTCTATTAGTATTTAGTAGTAACAAGCAATATAAAATAAATCATTTTGTGTTGCTAAGCGGGTAGGCTTGGGGTGACTGGGAAAATGGAGGCGATGGTGGAGGGAAGATCACACGGGTGGTGAGACTGGTGTTGGAATAATGAATACCTGCACAGAATGCACCACGAGGAACTTTGTAAACCATGATGTTTAAGTAAAGGGGGAAATTATCTGTATGTAAATAAGAATGATCCACACCCCCAAAAATGACTATACTTGTGTAATACAATCTACTGCACCAAGATATAATGAACATTACCATCATCCTAGAGTTTCCTTAGTCTCTTCCCAAACCTCATAGCTACCCACAGGCAATCTAGATTCTTGTATTTTATCTGGAATTTTTGTTTTGTTTGCAAATTTTGTTTATATTTATCATATATAATATCTTTCTGTTTCAGTAAAAACCGCATTTATATACAATAAAAATACATATATACTATATGCATATATAATTTTAATATATTTTAATATGAATTTTTTTTTTTTTTGGTTTTTGGGTCACACCCAGCGATGCACAGGGGTTACTCCTGGCTCTTCATTCAGGAATCACCCCTGGCGGTGCTCAGGGGACCATATGGGATGCTGGGATTAGAACCCGGGTCGGCCGCGTGCAAGGCAAACGCCCTACCCGCTGTGCTATCGCTCCAGCCCCTTAATATGAATTTTTAAAAAGCAAGACAGTTTTATTCAAACTTAACTTAGAAAGATGTGAGGGGAAAGAAAGGATGTACATGTTCAAGAGAGAGCCCAGACTTCTCCAGAGTGAAAAAAGTCAAGAGACATAGAGACAAGCAAGTGAGATACATATTTAAGGGAAACATGGGCTTGAAGATCAAGCCTATTTTTGTTTCCTTTTTTTAAACCCAGAGATTAAGTTTGCCTGCTTTTAGCATCCTATATATGGAATCACAAAGCTCTCTTATATAAGGCTACTTCCACGTATTAGGCTACATCAAGTTAAATTTCGCCAAGAAAAAAGATGGCCAAATATCAATAATTCTAACACCCCCCCCCCCCCCCGCCCCAGTTCTATCTCATGGATTTTCTGCTCACACTTAGAGATCTGGTATTGGGGCAAAGAGTGGAGGGTTTGGGCCACGTCCAGCAGTGTTTAGGGTTTACTCCTGGCTCTGCACTCTGTGTTCAGGGAGAACTCCTGGCAGTGCTTAGGGGACCATATGCAGTGCTGGTATCAAATCAGGGTTGGCAACAGGCAAGACAAACATTTGAACCTTTATACTATTTCTCTGACTCCACAAATTGACTAAAAAAAAAAGAAAAACAAAAACAAATCCAAGCTAGGAGAAACATGACTCAGTGACAAAGCACATGCCTTGCATGCATGAGACCTGGGTTTGATTCTCAGGATGGCAAAAACAAATTAATATTTTTTAAAATTAGCATTGCTAGTAGAAACAGGACATCTTTGAGTCTGATTTCTAAACCAAGGGGTAATAAAAATTTCCTCTGGTCCAAACCCAATTCAAAGGCCTCTATTTGCTTCCAGAGTTTCATTGAAACATGACCACATCTGATCCTTTCCATATTGTCTATAGTTGACTTCATGTCATAATGACAGGGCTGAGCAGTAATGACACAGTATCGGGCCACAGAGCCTAAAATGCTATCTAATCTGTTAGACCATGACCAAACAGATGTTACTCTGGCACACTCTCTTTATTACTAATCCTACATAAAAAAGCTCGATTTTGGCAAATGTGGTAAGGCAGGATCTGTCTTTGAGAAACCAGGACTTAGCATCATTTCATTTCCTTAAGTTTTGAAAACTAAACTCCCCACTGGGACTTAGAATCAAGACTAACACCACACCATGAGCCAGAGAGATAGTATGCGGGATGATAGTATGGGGGGAAGATAGTATGGGGGGAAGAAGTGCTTGACCTGAGTGCAACTGACCAGGTTCAATCCCTGGAACCACATCTCCAGGAGAGATTCCTGATTGCAGAGATAAAAGTCAGTTCTGAACAAAGATGCATGTCACCCCAAAAGGAAAAAAAAGAAAGAAAGGAAAAAGAGGGGCCAGAGAGATAAATACTATAGCTGGTAGGGCACTTGCTCTGCATGCAGCTGACGCAGGTTTGATTCCTGGCATCCCACATGGTCCCCCAAGTACCTCTGGAGTAATCCCTGAGCACAGAGTCAGGCAGGAGAAAGTCCGGAGCACCATTGGCTAAGATGCACCATTCCCCCCAAAAACGTAAGAAAAAAGACTACATTGAGCTTTGAACAGCTTTAGAATGACCAGTTGGTAGGGAAAGGGGTAAGTACTGGTATAACAGACATTTGTTAGTTGCCTCTCTAGTTCCCACCTCTGTTCTCAGTATTCTTCTCACGATAAAACCTAGAATTGTGGATAGGTGTGGTCACCCTGCCAAGAAGGGGAGAGTCAGGATTTGTGTAGTAGGGACAGGGCAATTTGTAGGCGCCCCAATGGTAAAGCTGACATTACATCACTTCTGAGGGTGGAAAGACTACTGTTAAGCCTGCTGGTTCAGGATTTGCAAGAAATTAGCATTTCTTGATAATAAAAATACATAATTTTTTTATTTTATGAGCCAATATATACATATACCTTTTTTTTTTTTCCTGCTTTTTGGGTCTCACCCGGCGATGCACAGGGGTTACTCCTGGCTTTGCACTCAGGAGTTACTCCTGGCGGTGCTCAGGGGAGCATATGGGATGCTGGGGATCGAACCTGGGTCGGCCGCGTGCAAGGCAAATGCCCTACCCACTGTGCTATCGCCCCAGCCCCATATACGCTTTATTATGTGAGCGTGGTTAAATTAGATGTTGGGTCACTTTCAATCAAAAGATATTTTCCTGTTTTGGAAAGCCGAGTATTTATTTCCTATTTTTGCTTAAGCCCCTTTTCCCTTTGGGTTGTCAAACACATACTGACTCAGGTGCTGAAATGTGTTTCTAGTTGTGCTGCCTGTCAAAGAGTTGCACTTCGGTTGTACAATTACACGCGCAACCACGGGGCTGCCAAGCACCACACTCCTGTAGCTCTGGTGCTCTCACACACACGGATGCTGGGGCTGTGTTCTGTTTTGTTGGCTTGTTTGGGGGCCACATCCAGCTGTAACTGGCCGTACTTGGAAATCACTCCTGGCAGTACTTGGGGGACCAGAAGTGATGCCAGGGATTGAACTCTGGTCGCCAACATGCAAGGCAAGTGGCCCACCTGCTCTACTATCTCTCTGGCTCGGGCCTGCGCTCTTTAGATGAAGTGCTCAGACACATTCTGCTGCAGTGCTCGTCAGGGTCTGCTGGGGTGCACGCGCCTCTGCTTGTCAGGGATTGCGCTTCCGGGCTACAGAGCAGCTTGCATTTGTTTTGTTTTTTGTTGCTTGCCTGGGGTTGTGATCTGTGGCTGTGGTCACATCACTGGAAATCACTTGCAAAGCTGGGGATCGAAGACAACAAAATACCAGGCCCAAACTGCAGTTGCTGGGGTCACACAGGGCCCACGGGAAGCATCAGGGATCGAGCTCTTGACTGTAAGCTTGCAAGGCAGATGCTTTACAACACTGACTTCTTCCTCCAGAAGGGACAAGTTTTTATACCTGTTAGCCATAATTAAGTGCTAGGGCATGGTTACAGTTCCTAACCAGGAATACTAGAGACTTTTGTCCAACCTCTCACCAAGAATTCTGGAGCAAGTGAGGGAAGAACTCATAACTGAAGGGAAGATGGAGAGTGAAGCAGCCAACAGACTTAGGCTACTAAAAAAAATCATCCCATTAAATGACCACTAGGGAGTAAAAGGACTTGATCCCACACTGTTTATGGTAGGCAGGGGGAAAAGGTGTATCATACATTTGATTGTATTTTACAACATTGACAAAGTATAAATAAGAACAATAAGAAAACAAACTGGAACTTTTAAAGAGAGTTTATTATTCATACCTCAGGAGGCATGTGGGTCCCTCAATTGGTGGTTCTAAATTGAGGGACTTTGGAGGATGCCCTGTGTAGAGCCTTCTGGTACCAGAGATTACCTGCTCCCAGACCCCCATCAATACTCAGGGGCCTCCAGGGCTGCACCCAGTGATGCCCTGGACCACGAGGTGTCAAGGATGAATAGGGAGAACCTCAAAGCAAGACAAGTAACCTAAGTCCTGTATGGTCTATCTGACGCTCACATTTATGGAAGCTCCCTACTGTGAGCTTCCATCATTCTGGCATTTATTATACTGTTACAACACTTCCACATACCCTCTGTGAATTCACTGAGGTAGGTCAGAGCAATGAGACTGCATTGGTTTAAAAACACCATTATTGAGTCAGAAATGTAGCTCAACAGGTTAAACACAGGTTTTTGCATGCAATAGGTTCAGACTGGAGTCCCAGCACCAAATAGTCCCCCAGCACAGAACTGGGAGTAGCCTCTAATATGGCTGCTGCTAGGTACGGCCTCCAAACTGAAAAAATTATACTAAATATAAATCCCTGAATCTCTAATGGGCTAGAGCGATAGCACAGCAGTAGGGTGTTCACCTTTCACGCAGCCGACCTGTGTTCGATTCCTCCGTCCCTCTCGGAAAGCCTGTCAAGCTACTACGAGCATTGCGCCTGCACGGCAGAGCCTGGTAAGCTACCTGTGGCGTATCTGATATGCCATAAACAGTAACAGTAAGTCTCACAATGAAGATATTACTGGTGCCCGCTCAAACAGATCAATGAGCAACAGGATGACAGTGACAGTGAATCTCTAATAAGCCGGTGAATCTTAAGACAGTTCTGAATTATCTTCATAGAAAATACTTGGTCATGTCACCATCAGAGTATTAAACCCACTAAGAAAAGGGGCTAAGGGCTAAATCCCAAATTCTAAGCTTTGTGCTCTGATGGGCAGAAGAGGAACAGCATTTCCCTCATTTTATGGGAAATGACTCACAGCTCATCAAGGCCCGCATGTCTCCACTGTGGTTTACACTTTCCCCATTCAAGTGCTTTTATAACAGCCCTTTAAATACAAACTCACGGCAATGAGAGACCTGTGGGATTATCCTTACTACCCTAAAGAGTACGAGACTAGTGTCAAGAATACAATTAAGTTACAATTTTGAATTAGTTTAGTTAGGAGCAGCACCATCTGGCTTAGATATTGAGCTCGCTTAAATTCTGTCATGGATGCTCATAAAAATAATCTAACCGAGAAAGCCCTTTAAAGTCCTATTAATTTCACGCGATTCAACAAGTATCCAGACAGCGCTCGGGACGCTCTAGTCCTTAAGCGAGAAATCAAACAACGGGAACTGTTTCCAAGACTTTACGACTTGGAACCCTTCCGTGGGATTACCCTACCCTTTGTCCTGACGACCTATTAAACACACATTTCAACCCGTTAAGACTGTAAATTATGCTACGTCTCATAAAGGGGGCTGGAGTATTACTTACTCCTCTACTCTCTGCGTTCCTCGTGGAACTAGTTCGGACCACTAGTTCGGGGTCCACACTAGCGCTCAGTAAGCGTTTAATGAGCAAGTGCTCCAGGCCGACGACGCTAATTTATGCGTGCGGTACCTGCAGCTGTGAGCACCTGTCATCAAGCATCACCGGAAATAACAGGAAGCAATAAACGAAACGTACCCCAAACCCAAAAGGGGGCTCGGGAGGGCCTAAGTAAGCCTATCCGGGGAGGTTGGGTAACTTTCAACTCTTGGATGAATGAAACCAGGCAAGAAGCAGGGCGGAAAACCAAGACAGGGTGAACACGAGGCTGAATTCCCAAACAGGCGAGAGAAACAAACAAACAAACAAACAAACAACCCCAACAGCCCCCACCAACACCAACTCACTCCCCTGGCGTTTCACCGGCATCAAAGGCAGGGGACCCCCTTCCCCCGCCCAAGGGCAGCATCCGGCCCGGGAGCCCCTCGCCGCCACGCCCCCGCGCGGGTCCCGCCCGGCCGCCGCAGCCCGCGGGGGGATGCCCCGGGGGTGGGGGCGGGGGGCGTCGTTCCCGAGGCCGCGGCGCCCACCGGGCCCGGCCCTGCGCGCTCCGGGCGGGGCGGGGGGAGGGTGGAGGAAGGCGAGGGAAGCGCGAGGCAGGTGGGCGGGGAGCGGCTGGCTCCGATCCGCAGGACTCCAACCTCCCGGCGGGACCGGAGCCCCGCAAGGCCGCCCTCGCGAGCCCCGCGAGCCCAGGGGTCTCGGGACGCGACCCCGGAGGGCCCGGCCGGCCGCCCCCCCCGCCCGCCCCTTCCTCCCTGGAGCCGTTAAGCGCCGCGGCCCCACCCCTCGCCGCCGCTGCCCCCCGTTCCCCGTCGCCCGAGCCCGCTCCCCCCGCCGCTCGCCGCCCGGCACGGCCGCTCGCCGGGGGTGGGCGCCGGGCTGCCCGCCGCGCCCAGAGGTCGAGAAGCCGGGCCCCCTTACCTGCACTTTCCTCCGCCCGGCCGTGTTCTGCCGGTGATGGGCCGCCATTTTGCATGTTGACACTCCTACGTCACTTCCGGAAGTGCCGCGGCCCGGGCGGATGTCCCGCCTCTTCCCCTCTGTCCAAGGGCAGGTGTGGAGGCTCAGGCTAGGTTGGTTGGCCAAGTGCACTTCCCCCTCCACCCCCACCTCCTTGAACGTTTCTCTCGGCGACCCCTGCTTCCCCGCAGGTGAAGGAGAAGTAGCCCCCCCTTACCCCCAACGAAACCTGGTGTGCATCTAATGCCGGCGAGAGATAGGCACGGTTTTGACTGTTCTCTCGTGTGACGCCTCGCGAGGTCCGGGCAGGTATTAGGAAAATCGTGAATGAATTGATAAGACTGAGGTGCAAGCTGCAAGGGCGCTTGGAAGCACCCCCACCCCCACCCCAGCTCGGTTCCTGGCCCCGCCTCCCCTCCTGGTGGCCCTCAGCCCTGTTCCTCGCCTGCGAGAAGCGAGAAGCGTGGAAAGTTCCATCCCTTACAGGTTCCAACCCCACCCCTGAGCCCTGCTTGGGGAGTCCCCGCCCCTCCGAATAATGTTGCATAGGAGCGACTGAATATTAGACCTTCAGCTCCCCTGCATTGCTAGGTAGCCAAGGGAGATGGGGCTACCATTGGCTACCAAGTACCTAGACATGCTGTTAATAAACTGACCTGGAAAAAAAACTAGTAACACTTGACAAGGGACCTGGCTCGGGTCTGCAAGAGGAGCAAAGTATCGGTTTCAGCTAGGGACAGAAGGCTAAAGTACTATTTAGGACTGTGTCCAGAGACAAGGTTCCAGATCCCAAACGCTGTATCTGTTTTAAATCATCTCTATGGAAAAAAAAGAAAAAACTGTTAAACCGGCTGAGAGTTTGGCGCTGACTATAATAGGGTTGTGTTGAAATGATGTTTTGAATATACTGGGTTAGACAATATATTTTTGCTTGCATCTTACAGTGTAACTATTAGTGACTCAAAGTTACTGTGTGAGTCATATTCCTAGTGCACAGTAGCACTGTATCACTGTCATCCAGTTGTCCATCTACTTGCTCGAACGGGCACCAGTAACGTCTCTATTGTGAGACTTGTTACTGTTTTTGGCATATCCAATATGCCACAGGTAGCTTGCCAGGCTCTGCCGTGTGGGCGGGATACTCTCTGAAACTTACCGGGCTCTCAGAGAGGGACGGAGGAATCGAACCCAGGTCGGCTTGTGCAAAGTAAACGCCTACCTGCTGTGCTAGCTGCAGCCCTAATGCCAGTAGTAGTATATAATTAATCTTTAGGAAAGTTCTTACCTATCCAATTCTTTTTAAAAATGAATAAATATAGTGGTTGGGAAGATTTAAAAATCTTTAAAATCTTAAAAGGCGCGTGTCCAGAATGTGGCCCACCTCAGTTGGATCTCAGGCACTACATAGTACCCCTGGGAGTGACCCAGGGTACAAAATGGAGTAGCCCTCTAGTATGGGTGGTGTGGCACAACACTCCCTGTCAAAAACCAAATTAATTGATAAATAATAATTAGGGGAGTAGGATCGGGTAGCAGAATTCTTACACAAAACTGGCTCTGACACTTTCTAAATAATAAGCTGCATTTACAGACATTTTCTTTTTCTAAAATTTTTTTATTTTTAATTTTTTTAAAATAAGCTTGTGCTGGAACAATAGCACAGCGGTAGGGTGTTTGCCTTTCACTCGGCCTACGCGTGTTCGATTCCTCTGCCACTTTCAGAGAGCCCGGCAAGCTACCGAGAGTATTGTGCCTGTATGGCAGAGCCTGGCAAGCTACCCGTGGCATATTCAATATGCCAAAAACAGTAATAACAAGTCTCACAATGAGAGAGGTTACTGTTGCCCACTCGAACAAATCGATGAGCAATGGGATGACAGTGACAGTGTTCACATTAATTGATTATATTCAATATATCAACACCAATCCCACTACCATTACACCTTCCCACCACCACCATTACATCTTACCCCTACCATTATTTTGAATTTTCCCACCACCGTTCAAGCCTGCCTGCCACAGGGCAGATTCTAGATCATTTATTTTCAATTGCTTATTATGAATATCATGAGAGGTCGCTCCTGGAATTCTAAATATGTAAATGACTGGGGTCCAGAGACATCTCTGTAGGGAACTAATCCATTTTTGAGATTCATTTGTGAGTCTCTGGATCAAGGCCGGTGGCACGCTTAAATATAGTCCAGGGGCATTTCATGGACATGAGAGCCAGGACCCTGAAGGGGCGGGCAGTGAGTTGGGAAGAGACAAACTGTTCTGCCACCATGTGGCCTGGTGTCTTCAGAGCTTGTTCCCATGTACCTGGGTTTTTCTTCTAAAATTTTGTGGCCACTGGGGGTTCATCTGGAGTGGGTGAAGAGGGGCACCCACTCCATCTGAGGAGCCCCGGTGAAATTGGCTCGGCATAGGATCTGGAGAGATCTCTGGCAATCTGCTGACAGACATTATTTTCTTCATACATTCACTCGCTAAAATATTATTTAACACCATTTAAGTGCCAGGCACAGTATTAGATGTCAGGATTCTGGTTGTGAGTTCACATAATCATAAAGTGAACTTTATAATTTTAGTCCTAAGATAATTTTTTTGTTTTGTTTTGTTTTTTCTTTTTGGGTCACACCCAGCGCTGCTCAGGGGGTACTCCTGGATCTGTGCTCAGGAATTTCTCCTGTTGGTGCTTGGGGGACCATATGGGATGCCGGGGATCGAACCCCGGTTGGCTGCGTGCAAGGAAAACACCCTACCAGCTGCACTATAGCTCCGGCCCCAATAAATCAGGAAATAACTAAACATATAGATAAGTATGGGGATAAATGCTCTGAGAAAATACAATGATATTTCAAGGAAGGGGCTCCTGAGTCAATATTTGAAAGATGGACTTACCTAGACGAGGAAGGAAAACAGTTGAGACATAGGAAAACCATTGTGGCAGGAAGAAAGATGGGGTCTAGGAATTAATAACTGAGTGGTGAAGTACAGAGAGTAAGGGGGAGGATTGTGTAGAAGCCAATCTAATAAGAACCTCAAGGTAAATGGGTAACTTTTGAAGCTTTTAAATTAATGGGGGCATTATTGGAAGGATTTAATTTGGGTAAAGACATCAGCATTTAAAAAAGTAGACAAATATCTGTTGAATTCCCGTGGTATGCCACCATGCTATTCTGGCACCGTGCCCTTTGAAATATGCAGTACCTGTCAGAAATGGGTCTCTGTACTGTTGTCCTACTTTGAATCTGTGGAATTTTGAGTTTGTAAACTTCTTTTTAATGATCAGAATATTCAGGTCTCTAGAATACAAAGACTATCTGCAGAATGGGAAAGGATATTTACACAATACCCATCAGATAAGAGTTGATATCAATGGTATATAAAGCACTGGTTAAACTCTACAAGAAAAAAAATCCAACCCCATCAGAAAATGGGGTGAAGAAATGAACAGAAACTTTCCCAAGGAAGAGATACGAATGGCCAAAAGGCACATGAAAAAGTGCTCTACATCACTAATCATCAGGGAGATGCAGATCAAAACAACCATGAGATACCACCTCACACCACAGAGACTAGCACACATCCAAAAGAACAAAAGCAACCGCTGTTGGAGAGGATGTGGGGAGAAAGGGACCCTTCTACACTGCTGGTGGGAATGCCAACTGGTTCAGCCCTTTTGGAAAACAATATGGACAATTCTCAAAAAATTAGATATTGAGCTCCCATTTGACCCAGCAATACCACTGCTGGGAATACATCCCAGAGAAGCAAAAAAGTATAGTCGAAATGACATCTGCATTTATATGTTCATTGCAGCACTGTTTACAATAGCCAGAATCTGGAAAAAACCTGAGTGCCCTAGAACAGATGACTGGTTGAAGAAACTTTGGTACATCTATACAATAGAATACTATGCAGCTGTTAGAAAAAAGGAGGTCATGAATTTTGCGTATAAGTGGATCGGCATGGAAAGTATCATGCTAAGTGAAATGAGTCAGAAAGAGAAAGACAGACATAGAAAGATTGCACTCATCTGTGGAATATAGAATAACAGAGTAGGAGACTAACACCCAAGAATAGAAGAATAGTAGAAATAAGTACCAGGAGGTTGACTCCATGGCTTGGAAGCTGGCCTCACATCCTGGGGAGAGGGCAACTCAGAGAAGGGATCACCAAGTATAATGCAGTCAGAGGCCATGCGGGGGAAGGGTGATGCGGGCTGAATGTAGACTAGAGACTGAACACTGTGGCCACTCAACACCTCTATTGCAAACCACAACACCTAATTAGAGAGAGAGAACAGAAGGGGATGCCCTGCCACAGTGGCAGGGTGGGGTGGGGGGAGATGGGATTGGGGAGGGTAGGAGGGATGCTGGGTTTACCAGTGGTGGAGAATGGGCACTGGTGAAGGGAAGGGTCCTCAAACTTTGTATGGGAGAAACATGAGCACAAAAATGTATAAATCTGTAACTGTACCCTCACGGTGATTCACTAATTAAAAATAAATAAATTAAAAAAAAAGAATATTTAGGTCTCCATCTTGTTCATTGCCTGGAAGGAGAGATGGTCCTGGGTTCATGGATGGAGGCTTATTGTCTGACCACATGGTCAGGCAGGGAGAGACAAGGATTAGAGAATTGGTAACAAAGAAGACATGGGAAGAGAGATGGTGATGGGCCTTGCAGAATGAATTCTAAGAACCATATGGGGGGTCTGGAGCAATAATACAGTGTGGGGGGCGCGCATTTGCCTTGCATGTGGCTGACCTCAGTTCGATTGCTGGCATCCCATATGGCTCCCAAAGCACTGCCAGGAGTATCTCCTCAGTGCAGGGCCAGGAGTGAGCCCTGAGTACAGCCAGTTTGGCCCAAGAAAACAAAAGTAAGAAAGACTCATATAGATTGAGCGAGCTTCTCTGTATGTGAAGCTCACTATCCCTATCTTCCTTTTGTGTTTTCGTTTTTGGAGTATGGCCAGCAGTACACAGGAGCAACTTTCACGCAATGGTCAGAGGTCACTCCTGATGGTGCTGGGAACTGAACTCAGGGTTCCTGTATGCATGTGCTCAGCCCTTGAGCTCTCTCTCTGGATCTCACTCTCCTTTTCCTGGTTTTGCTTGTTCATTGGAATCATAAATAATTGACAGTGATACCAGGATTAAGCTATGCGTGGGACTACCAGCTCTCTGCTGTGTTCAGTGTACCAGCAGTAGGCACGCATCCAGGAAGAAGGTAAACTGGCCACTAGGGAGAAGTTTTATTCCATTGGCCTTCCCGGAGTATTTTGGGAGGGGAGAAGTTACTTTTCCTTTCTGAAACACCCTTCCTCTAGTTTTAGATGTGCTTTTCCTACTGGCTGTGCTGCTGTCACCACCACCGACAGGGGACTTACCTGTCAGATAAAAGGGACTTAAATCATTTACACCCTGTCGTTGTATCTGATCCTCTATTGCATTTCATCAAGAAACTCATTCTTGGATCAGGGAGATGAATCAAAAGGCTGGAGCACACACTTTGCATCCCAGAGTTTCTTGTTGAATCCTGAGCACTGTGTGGTCCCCTGAGCACTGCTACAAGTGACTCCTGACCCCCTCTACCCCCCCCCCCCGCCCCACTCCACCACCATAGCAACATGCCAGGAAATAGCAACTAATCTCTCTGGGTATGATTCCAAAACAAAAATTAGACTTACTCTGAAATGAAATAACTAATGCAGAGGGCTACTTCCCACTTTATTGATGTCATTCTATCTCATACCACCCAGAAGCACCTGGTCTTTTTGGAGACTTTGCCTCTTGGGAGGAAGCCTTTTTTGATGCTACCCCATAGGATGCAGTATATACTTTGAACTAACATCCAATATTTGACACACTATCTATGCTCCTATTATCTATTGCTGTATAACCAGTCCCAAACTTAGTGACTTAATTCTATACTATCCACTTTGCTTACAAATCTGAAATTTGTCAGCTTTAGTGGGCTCAGCTTATCTTTGTTCCACTTTTTCCTTGATCCCAGATGGCGTAGCTGACAGACTGGGGGTTGGAATAATTGAAAGGCCCACTTCTTCCCATGTCTGGTGACTGATGCTAGTGTTGGCTGAGTCCTTAGCTGAATCTGAGACAAGGAAACCTATTCAAGGCCTTTTCACGGCCGTGTTTGATTCCTTACAGCCTGGTGGCTAGTTCCGAGGACAATCATCCAGAGAGAGAAATCTCAGTCGAAACCGTCATTCCTGTTCTAAACTAGCAGAGAAAGTCAGATAGTGTCTATTTATTTGCCTATTTTCTGTAGAGAGATTTGGGACATACCTAGATATGCTCAGGGGGCTGGAGCAATAGTATAGCGGGTAGGGCGTTTGCCTTGCACGCGGCCGACCTGCGTTCGATTCCCAGCATCCCATATGGTCCTCTGAGCACCGCCAGGGGTGATTCCTGAGTGCAAAGCCAGGAGTAACCCCTCTGCATTGCCAGGTGTGACCCATAAAGCAGAAAAAAAAAGAAAGAAAAAAAACCTAGACATGCTCAGGATTTACTCTGGGCTCTGTATTCAGGGATCACTCTTGGCTGTACTTGGGGGTCTGTATGTGGTGCTGGGGATCAAACCAAAGTTGACTATAGCATGGGAGGCTTCTAAACCCCTGTACTGTCTCCCTGGTCCGTGCAATGTCACTCTGATCCACATTCAGTTAATTCAGTTACTAAGACTGTCCAAATCTAAGGAGATTTCTTTTCCTTATTTCTTTTTAAGAGAAGCATCAAGAAATTTGTGGCTATGTTTTAAAACTACGAGTTTATACTATTGATACCCTCAAACTCCCCACATCCCCGATTAAATTTGTTGTTGTTGTTATTACACACACCTGTCTGTCCTCAAGGTTCCCTCCTGGCATGGCTTGGAGGTTATGATTTGGGGTACCAGGGATTGAACCTGTGTTTGCTATGTGCAAGACAGACACACTACCTGCTGTTCTATCTCTCCTGGTCTACCCCTCCACCAACACCTCCCACCCCCTAACACACTTTATTTTTTTTTAAAAATTTCATTCTCTGAGATTCTGGGCTTTGCAGTTTATAGTCTTGTTACAAAAGCTGAACAATGGCTCCATTGATTTGGGACTGAGCCCTAGGATCATGTTGCATATCTTGTGTCAGTGGACAGACCAGGGAAGAAAAAGAAGATTACGGTATTACCTGGACTGAATAACAAGCAGAAACAGCTTTGCTGGTATACCTTCAAACACCTAGTTGAATCTAGCATTCAGATCCCTTAGAAGTGGAGCATTGGTGGAAGGTAAATAGGATCCGAGATGACTGTTGAGAAAGGAAGTCACAAAGGTGAGAGCCCAATGATCAGGAAAGAAATGAGACTTGCCATCATTACTTTCATTACTTTTTCTTTTTCTTTTTTTTTGCATTTTGGGTCACACCTGACAATGCAAAGGAGTTACTCCTGGCTCTGCACTCAGGAATTACTCCTGGTGGTGCTTAGGGGACCATATGGGATGCTGGGAATCGAACCCGGGCTGGCAGCGTGCAAGGCAAATGTCCTTCCTACCCGTTGTGCTATCTCTCCAGCCCCTTATTTTTCTTTTTTAAAATTATTTTTTAATTGAATCATTGTGAGAAATATCGTTACAAAGTTGTTCACGACTGAGTTTCAGTTATACAATGTTCTAACACCCATCTTTATTTCTTTTCTTGATGTATCATGTATATTTTCACAGGCTCTTTCATTTTTATTCTTGACCCTTGATTTTGCTATTAGATGTGAGATTTTCTGTTATTGTTTAACTTCACTATGAAATTCGTAAGTGACAGAGAAATGGATAGTTTGGAGGTGGGTGTCTAGATATGATAACTATAAAGACATTGGGTTGACTTTCGTGGAGAAAGACTAAGTGAATACATCTTTGATTTTATGAAAGAGAATTGCAGTATTTCAAATTGCAATGTTTGAGAAAAGGATATATTGGTGTTGGGCAGCCAAAGAAATGACTTTGTGCTTGCAATTTTAGTGGTTTTATTTTCTGCTGTCCGTTGGGCACACATAAAATTTTCATGTCTGGGGAATTCCCACCATGTGTCTTGGGGGTGGTAAGTACTGGTTATACACTACAGAAACTGAGAAAGATGGTTATGTACTTTTTCTAGCCTTGTTACAGCAGGTGGGTGTGCATAAGACTCCAACTTAATTTTTTTAAAATTATTTTTTATTGCATCACTGTAGGATATACAGTTACAAAGTTGTCCACGATTGAGTTTCAGTCATACAACGTTCCAACACCTCTTCCCTTATGTTAAAAAGAAGCCCCCCTTTCCTCCTTACCTTCTCATTGTTGCTGTTGTTGATGATATTGCATGCATCCCTGGCTTTGGTGCTTGAATACTTTCAGCTATGGTGTTTGCAGAGGGTCACACATCAGATCGTGGGGCTTCCATGGACTTGCCAGGAATTACATTCTCCCTGGAGGCCACAGGTTATGATGAGGGTGCTCGTTAGATCGCTGTGGTACACTTATACTCGCCAGAGTCATACTTATGTCCATGTTGCTCACACATCTTCCTGGTCTCTGTGTTCACTCCCTTTATGGTGCTTACACACACACATGACTGTCTTTGGCTGACAACTGCTTCTGTCTCCAGTGATCCCAGCCAGCCAGGTGGCCGGGATTGTGTGAGGTATGTATGGGACACTGGGAATTTAAAGTCATGATTTTATACTGACAAAGCAGGTGCTCCACGTACCATAAACTGGGTTCCAGATGATGAGCGCTGGTGTAGAACCCTCTAGCTAAACTGTTTCCAAATGCTCCACAGAAACTGAGATAATAAATGTTTACTACCTTAGATGCCTTGGATGTAGAATTAACTTGTGATGCAGCAGGAGAGAATACAGCCCCTTCCCTCTTCTGCAGGGAAAAGGTAAGATATCACAGCTCCTTCACAACTCTTGAAAGATATGAATAGTGAAAGATATTCATCAGTCCCTTCCACTGCTATTTCAGTCTTTTTGTCCTCTTGTGTAACTGCCAGGCAGCTTCTTCTGGCAAAATTCCTTCAACAGTGTCTTAGCATTTCCTGCACTAGAAGATTGGCACTTATATTCAAAATGTATGCATCCTTGAGGATCAGAGTTATAACTCAGTGGTAGAGCACTTGCCTGTTAAGTGTGAGGTCCTGCATTCAAACCCCAGAATGGGGTGGGGAAAAAAAGTATGCGTTCTTATTATCTGTTGTGTTGTCCTCAGATTTTGACATCTGCCTAAATTACTTAACAACAAGAAGAGTTTCAACATTCTGAAAAAAAAATCTGTACTTACATAAAATAAAAATACAGTAATCTTAAAAGTAGATAAAAGTTATAGAAGGCTAGTATGTCCAAGTAGCTCTCACTTTGTTCATGTTAAATTTTACTCTGGAGATTATGTCCTTTAATTTTACCAGTTATTGGAATGGCTAACTGCCAGTTTATGTCCCTGGTCCTCAGATTCTCTGTAAAATAGAATAGTATGAGTGTCTATCTTCTGTGGGTCTTGAGAAGGTAAATGAAATAAGTTTAGTTCAGTTTGTAGAAAATAGTTCAACCTTGGGCAATTTTTGGTTTGTTTTTGTTTCAGGGTATACACCTGATAGTACTTAGGGTTTACTCCTGGCTGTGCACTCCGGAATCACTCCCAACGGTGTTCAGAGGACCCTATGGGGTCCCAGGGATTGAACCCAGGCTGGCTGTAGCACTGTAGCACCTTTATCCTGTTGTTCATCGATTTGCTCAAGTGGGCACCAGTAACGCCTCCATTGTTGAGACTTGTTGTTACTGTTTCTGGCATATCTAATATGTCACAGGTAGCTTTCCAGGCTCTGCTTTGCGGGCGGGATACTCTTGGTAGCTTGTTGGGCTCTCTGAGAGGAACGGAGGAATCGAACCCTGGTCGGCCACGTGCAAGGCAAATGCCCTACCCACTGTGCTATCGCTCCAGTCCAGGTTGGCTGTATGCAAGACAAATGCCCTACCAGTTGTACTGTCATTTTGGCCGTGTGACTGAACCTTTTCTATATCATTCCCTTTCTTTTGTTGATGAGATGACCTTGAGTTGCCACATTTGGTTGTGGAGCTCATACACGTGTCATATCCCCCCACTGGTGCACCAGGGATCACACACTTGGTTGTGGCGCTGGGAATCTGGAGCAGCAGAACCTCTGGGATCCTACAAGGCGTGTGGGGACAGTGCCAGGGAGCAAAACCAAGACCTCCCCAGCCTCACACCAGCAAGTGCTTTTGCCATCATGGAGCTCTCCCTGGCTCTACATAAACTTAAAATTAAAAAATAAATGATAAGGGCAGTACCCCTTGGTGCTGGAGAGCTGGCTCTATCAACAGTGTTCTGCCAGCAGTATGAGCCTGATGGTTCAGTGCTCTGGCTTGATGGGGTGGTGCTCTCGGCCCTGTGGTGCTTGGGGGCCCACCAGGGATGTACCCAGTCATGCTGTGAAGGAGGTTAGACTAAGAGGCGAATGGGATGCTGCTGAGGGAACTCAGAGCCAGGCCCATGTTAGGCCTTTCCTTTACTGTTCAGGATGCCTCCCCGACCCCCTAAACCTACTTGTTTTGTTTTGGGGCCACACCCAGTGATATTTTGAAGTTACTCCTGGTGCATTATTCCGGGATCACTTCCAGAGGTTCTCAGAGAATCATGAAGTGCTGGAGATCAAACCTAGACCTCCTAAAGCATGTGCATAAGATCTTTGAACTATGTCCCTAGTTCCTAATTATAGTTTTTGTTTTATTTTTATTTTGGCGCCACACCCTAGGTGCTCAGGGATTACTCCTGGCTCTGTGCTAAAGGATCATTCCTGTGCGTGGATAAACCATATGTGGTGCTGGGGATTGAACCCCAGGTCAGCTGCGTGCAAGGCAAGTGCCCTATCCATTGTATTATCACTCAAGCCTTTCCTGAGTAAGTTCTAGAAATGAAGGTATGTCATGATACCAATCAGATTTGTGGAGAAATTGAGAAATGATATGGCTTGCTATTCTTTTTTGATCCTCCATGAAATAAAGGTGTTGTGATGTATAATATACTTTGTAAATGGAATAACAGTGGTATATATTTCATAATTAAGTATGTATACACTAGACTCAGGTTTTTTAAGATGTTAGTGGCAAAAGTCATGTTACTGATGTCTTGTCAGCAAATACCCAGATCTTAAGCCTAGACTTAAAAGCATAGTACTGAATGACTCAGTGTTCAACAATTTGCTTATTTTTTAGTGCTCTGGCCCTTTGTTCTTTGATGTCTTTCTGATGATATGTTTTATATTAGAAATGTAAATCATGTAAATGTAAAATTTGGAAAAAAATCATTTCTTTCCAAAGTGTTGGACCTTAACACTAGAGGGCAGTAGAAAACCATTTAGAATTTTGGAACGCACTGGTTCCAAAAGGACAAGCTAGACCTCAAAATTTTTCCTTCCTTCCTTCCTTCCTTCCTTCCTTCCTTCCTTCCTTCCTTCCTTCCTTCCTTCCTTCCTTCCTTCCTTCCTTCCTTCCTTCCTTCCTTCCTTCCTTCCTCCCTTCCTTCCTCCCTCCCTCCCTCCCTCCTCCCTCCCTCCCCCCTCCCTCCTCCCTCCCTCCCCCCCCTCCCTCCCTCCCTCCCTCCCTTCCTTCCTTCCTTCCTTCCTTCCTTCCTTCCTTCCTTCCTTCCTTCCTTCCTTCCTTCCTTCCTTCCTTCCTTCCTTTTCTCCCTCCCTCCCTCCCTCCCTCCCCCTCCCTCCCTCCCTCCCTCCCTCCCTCCCTCCCTCCCTTCCTTCCTTCCTTCCTTCCTTCCTTCCTTCCTTCCTTCCTTCCTTCCTTCCTTCCTTCCTTCCTTCCTTCCTTCCTTTCTTCCTCCTTTCCTCCCTTCCTTCCTTCCTCCCTCACTCTCTCTAACTCTCTGGGGTAATTCCTGGCTCTGCACTCAGGAATCACCCCTGGCAGAGCTCAGAGGATCATATAGGATTCTCTGGATCAAACCTGAGTCAGCCTTCTGCCAGGCAAGAACCTTATCTACTACGCGACTGCTCTGATCTCTAGACCAAAAAATTCTTACAAAATTATTTAAAGTTTCATAATTTTAATTATCAATTTAAAAATTATCTTAAAATGGGGCCGGAGCGATAGCACAGCGGGTAGGGCGTTTGCCTTGCACGCGGCCGACCCGGGTTCGATCCCCGGCATCCCATATAGTTCCCCCAAGCACCGCCAGGAGTAATTCCTGAGTGCAAAGCCAGGAGTAACCCCTGAGCATCGCTGGGTGTGACCCAAAAAAAAGCAAAAAAAAAAAATTATCTTAAAATTATTTCCTGGGGGCCGGAGCGATAGCATAGCGGGTAGGGCGTTTGCCTTGCACGCGGCCGACCCGGGTTCGATCCCTGACATCCCATATGGTCCTCCAAGCACTGCCAGGAGCAATTCCTGAGTGCAAAGCCAGGAGTAACCCCTGAGCATCGCTGGGTGCGACCCCAAAAGCAAAAAAAAATTATTTCCTATTAATAAAATGTCATAATTCAAGTAAATGTTTTTTTAGGAAAACTATTTGCTCCCACAAGATGACAGCTAAAACGAACTACGGAGAAGTTAGTTTCAGCCATAGTTAGGACTCCCATTAATCCACTTGTAGATCCCAGGCTATATTCTCGGAGGCACCAACAATCTTCAGGCTATCGTAGACAAGGCTGAGATGCCTAGTGTCCTTTGAAATTGGCACCAGACCTCTGCTCTTTGCCCCCCTTTGATTTGGAAACTTTGTTGCATCAGAAAATCCCATTGCCTTAGGACCAATCTCCGAAAGGAACAGCTGTACTCATTAGCCCAAATCTGTACCAACCTGGATGCTTTCAAAGTGATCACATTAAGGGTCTGGTGTATGGCTATAAAGTACCAATCAGGTGAGAGGAGGAGGAAAATATTGGTAATATTATTGGTAATAAGCTGGCAGATGGACAGAGGCAAACTGTGTCTTCTAGCCTCGGCTTCACAAAAAGCATTTTCTTTGTTTTTTAGTAGACAAAGAAAAAGCCACTTTTAGAAAGGTTGGGTTGCAGGCATCAACCTTTAAATCTCCCCAAGGTCAGCTCCCCTGAGGCACAGCAAAAAAAGATTTCTGAGGAAATTTTTCTGCCCTTATCTTAAGTTTGGGAGGACACTGCAGATAACTACCTCCACCCAGAAGAGCTCGATATTTTTCCCATTCTGAATCCACTTCAGTTTCTTTTAGGGCAGTTTCAATACAAAGCCCACCAGTGGAAGGGGGTGGGTGGGGTGAGGCTATGCATTTAAGGTGTATTTCAGAAAGTCAAACAGAAACGAGATCTGGAAAGGAGTTTCTGCCCTTAGCACCCAGCTCCCAGCTATCACCTAAGCCCAGGACCTACCTAGGACCTGTCAAGGGAGAGTCTTCAGCCCTTCTCCCTAGCAACAGACCCAAGCCAGGGCAGCTTGGAACGCTGTAAAACCAGCTTTGAAGAGATGGTGGGGAAGGTGCACTGGTGGAGGGATGGGTGTTTGATCACTGTGTGATTGTGACCCAAACGTGGAAGCTTGTAACTATCTCACAGTGATTCAATAAAATTTAAAAAGAAAAAAAAATGGCAGGCAGCCCGTGCTCTATCCCAGGAGTCATCCACCTCCTCTCGTCTGTCTGTGTAGTTTCTTTCCTTTCCTTTACGGTTGCACTCCACTTAGGGATCAGAGCCTGATCACATCTCCATTTGGGGTGTGTCATTTCTTTTCTTTCTTTAAAATAATTTTCATCGATTGATTGACTTACTGTGATTTACAGTACTGGTAATCGTGGTTTCACAGGTACATGATTCCAATGTAATTCATTTTCTTTACAGGCTTTTCTCTCTCGAGAAGTCCAGGTTCTCTCTGGAATGTGTTTCCTTTTCCTATCTCCCGTCGTGTTTTCTAAAACAAAAACAAAAACAAAAAACCGTTTCACTTCACCTCTTTAGTGAGCTTGGGCTTTTATTAACGACAAGGATCAAAAGTAATCTTGAGGCAGTTTCTGCGTAAGGCCCAGTAATTAGAAACCACTCCTGAGATCAGCGAGCACGAACTGGCCCCACCAGCAGAAGGTGGGGAAGGGAGGAAAATTGCAGCAAAAACAAAACACACTCTAACATCCCAACAAATTATGCTCCTCAGAAGCTGGTACTAAAGATAATTCTTTTCCTAGTAAGCGCCCTATAGAAACCACAGCATTCTTTGTGGCAATAAGCACCTTCAAAACGGGATTCAAAATTAGTTGTGAGTCTGGAAATATATATATATATTTTTTTTTGCTAATTGGTTGTGCATGTGTGCCAGTAGAAACCTTTGAATGGTAAATGCTGTGGGAGGGACAGTTTCCATGGTGACTCTACAGTGTCTCCTTTTCCTTGCACTTCAATTAGAGCTCCATTGCTGAGTTACTATGAATGAGAAGGCAGCAACAATTCAGCCATGTCTTGAGCACAGGATGAGAGATGTAGGCTTCTTAAATGCAGCTGCCTTCCTAACCCACTGAAGTGTACTATGCTTACCTGGCACCATTTCTTTTTTTTGCTTTTTGGGTCACACCCGGCAATGCACAGGGGTTACTCCTGGCTCTTCACTCAGGAATTACTCCTGGAGGTGCTCAGGGGACCATATGGGATGCTGGGATTCAAACCCGGGCTGGCCGAGTGCAAGGCAAACGCCCTACCCGTTGTGCTATGGCTCTAGCCCCACCATTTCTTCATAGTTGCTCCAGCCCTACTAAGGAAGACTATTTTTATAACACACATGTGACAAGGGGCCAACTCTGTTGCAAAGAGAGCTCACAAGTTAATGTTAAAACTAACAGATCAACTGTACAGTGGGTAGAGCACTTGCCTTGCACAAGGCCAACCTGGGTTTGATTCCCGGCTTCGCACCTGGCCCCCCAAGCCCACCAGGAATGATCCATGAGTTTAGGCCCAAAAGTAAGCCCTGTGTACTGTTGGGTGTGTTTCCTTCCCACCTCCAAAAAAAAAAAATTCCAGAACACAATAGGAAAAATTAGATTAAGGACATAAATAGGAAAGCTCACGGTAAAAGGCAATTAATGGTTTGCATTGGATGAAAATATGTTTAATTAATAATAAAGGAAATGCAAATTTAGATGTGTATTATTTTGCCCTTTTTTTACTTGCCAAGTTGGAAATTATTTAAATGTTTGATCATGTACTTACTATGTTCAAATGTGGCACAGACATCATTTTACACTGTGGGAGGATAAGTTGATATCTCTTTAGAGACTGACTTAGCAGTTCCTCTTTTACATATTCATTCTACAAGTATAATTTACATTTGACTTAAAAACACAGGTAAAGGAGTATTTGTTGAAGCAGTGAGCATGACAGATTAAAAGATTTATTGATACATCCAGGTGCTCACAGAGCAATGAGAGACAAAAACAATGTCAGGTTTTCATTTCAGGCCATGAATTACATGTTCAGCCAATTTTTGGAACACTGATCAAAAAGTAATTCTCGGGGCTGGCTTGATAGCACAGCGGGTAGGCCGTTTGCCTTGCACGAGGCCGACCTGGGTTCAGTTTCCAGCATCCCATATGGTTTCCTGAGCACCACCAGGGGTAATTCCTGAGTGCAGGGCCAGGAGTGACCCCTGTGCATCACCGGGTGTGACCCCCCCAAAAAAAAGCCAAATAAAAAAAGTAATTCTCAAGCAAAAAAAGGTAAAGTAATAATTCATGCAAATGCAAAATAAACGTGTTTGTTTCTTTCATAATGAAGGAACCAGGCAGATGTCATAACTGGTTTATAGAATTAAAGAAGCATTAATTTATGTAGACTAAAGGAATGTTGCATGTGTTGCCAGTGGGGCGAGTGAGGAGGTAGCTACAGAAGAGTCCTCTTGCTTGGCTCACCAAGATCTTTCAGGTGAAGTGCCTGGGAGGAAAGGACTGGTAAAAGTCTGCATGAGCTCCCACACACTCTATGTACTCTGGAGCTGCCAGTCCCACAAATTCTGTCATGACGGTTGCGCCCAGGACCTGCTTGATCTGCATGGCATGGAAAACTATCGCTATTGCCAAATGTTCAGGGAGCTGTGACTCTAGGGCTGAGGTGAGGTTAAATTCTCACCTTAACAGCATCATCTCCTCAGAACCTTGCGTTGAACCACCAGCTAGGTTAACTGAGTATTGCTGGCAATGCCTCCTGGCTCTCTGAGCACTGTTTGGGAGGCACCCCTGAAATAAAGAAATAAACTGGAAGAGAAAATTAATTGTCCAAGTCAGTTGGGTTATATCAGCGGCCAGACAACATCATCTGTGAACATTGTCCATAACCAAATCCAACTAGACCTTAGTCTATAACAGTATCAAAGCACTGATGAATCCCAAATGTGTTATCATCCAAGTCCTCACAACTCAGAGCTACAGACACTAGTTCTATGTCACAAGAGTTTAAGATGTCCTCACAAGGCAACAGTGCGTGCAGAAATCAGTAGAATCAAAGGCACCAGCCTGGTATTACATGGTGCACTGGATCACTGCTCAGGCCATCTGATAACTGGCACTCCACTCTTAGCTCTCACAAAGCACCAGGAATAATGAAAAAACAAAGCAAATCAGCTGCATTAGTGGGTGGGGACAGAAGTGCAGAAAAGTCCTTAGAACTTTCTAAATTGGTCAAGGATGACTTTTAAGCAATAATACTTTTTTTTCCCACTTTTTGGGTCACACCCAGCAATGCACAGGGGTTACTCCTGGCTCTGCACTCAGGAATCACCCCTGGCGGTGCTCAGGGGACCATATGGGATGCTGGGAATCGAACCCGGGTCGGCCACGTGCAAGGCAAACGCCCTACCCGCTGTGCTATTGCTCCAGCCCCTAAGCAATAATACTTTTAAGATTCATTGGACTGAGTCAATCACCAGAACAATCAACAAACTCAACTAAAGATTGATGGAAAAAAGAAAGAACTTGTCCAAGTGTAAATAAAGAAGCTAAAGAATGCAGGACTTGACAGCAGAATGGTTGAAGCTAAATTTAGAATCAGTAACCTAGAAAAACAAAGCAGATGAAGTCATCAGTAAAAATATTTTTTTAAAAGACATTTTTAGAGACTCACTGACAATATCAAAAGGAAAAATGTATGTACCACAGGAATTCTGGAAGAGAAAATTGAGATAGGGAAGTATCACTGGTTGAAGAAATAAAATTTGAGAATTTTCTCAGTTGGAGCAGGAAGACTTGTATATTGATTAAGGAGAACCAAAGAATGGACATAAGCCCAAACAGCACCATAAAAAAACACAATGATATCAAAATGGCAAGAACCAAAGTGAGAGGCAGATTACTTAAAGTGACAAGAGAGAAGCAATAACTCACATATAAGGGAATCAATATAAGATTCATACTATATTTTTAAAATGAAACTCTATAAGCAACTAGAGACTGGAATGATATTTCAAAGTACTGAATAAAAAGAACATCAAACCAAGAGTCATCTGTTCTGCTAGATTACCACTCAGATTTGAGGGAGTAATAAGATCATTCTTGGACAGGCAGAGGGTCTTCAAAATTTTGAATGACTTTATATAAAAATCAAAAGTGAAATGGACAAACAACCAAAGTCTTCACAGGAAAAGGATAACAAATTCCTTCATATGAATAATTCCTTTAAATTTTAATGGACTGAATTATATTAAAAGGTACAGAGTAGCTGGTTGGATCAGGAAACAAAACCCAACATTATATTGCTGGTGAGAAACACACTTGAAATTTCAAGACAAGTTCAGAGTGAAGGGCTGCAAGACAATCATACTGGCTAATAGTATACTATAAAAAGGTACACATGTTCATTGTTGAATCAGATAAAATGGCATTCAAGCTAAAAAAAGAGACATGGACACTGCATACTGAATGATGTATCAATAGATCAAGATAACTTTATTATTATTATTATTATTATTTTGACTTTTTGTATCACCTGGTAATGCTCGGGGGTTACTCCTGGATCTGCTCTCAGAAATTACTCCTAGTGGTGCTCTGGAGACCATATGGGATGCCGAGGATTGAACTTGGGTCAGCCAAGTGCAAGGCAATGCCCTACCTGCTGTATTATTATTACTCTTACACCAAGATTACTTAATTACTATAAATATATACATATTCACAAAATGAGGGGACAGCAAAGCTAGTAAAACAAATGCCAATAGACCCAAGAAGAATATCGACAGCAACACAACAGTTGTAGGAGACTTTAACATCCCATTCTCATTATTGGACAGTTCAACCAGAAAGAACATTGATAGGAAACAAGAGCTCTGAATGAGGAATTGAAAGAATAAGGATTAATAATTATGTATGCAATCTTCTCCAGTGCATGTCAAATGTTCTCCAAGATAGACCACATTTTGAATGTTCATAAAGTAATGAAAATAGAAATCCTAATAAATATCTCTACCAACAATTCCTTGAGGATGAAAGTTTACCATAATAAGAAAGTTGGAAAAATTCCTACATTTGGGAACTAAACAACATACTGCCAAATAGCCACTGGGCCACTGGAGCGATAGCACAGCGGGTAGGGCACTTGTCTTGTATGTGGCTGACCCAGGTTTGATTCCTCTGTCACTCTCGGAGAGCCCAGCATGCTACCGAGAGTATCCCATCCACTCGGCAGAGCCTGGCAAGCTCCCTGTGGCGTATTCGATATGCCAAAAACAGTAACAAGTCTCGCAATGGAGATGTTACTGTGTTCGCTCGAGCAAATCGATGAGCAACGGGACGACAGCGCTACAGTGCTACTTTTCAAAATATTCCAGAGTATTGAAAGAACAGGAATCCTTTCTGACAGCTTCTATGAAGTCAAACTCCAAAACCAAAACCAGAGGTTTTATTTAAAAAATTTGCAGACCAAGATCTCTGATGAACATTGACATGAAGATTCTCAATAAAACCTCAACAATATATCTAAAGAATCATACACCATCATCAGTGGGATTCATTCATGACTGCAAGAATGGTTCAATGAATGCAAATCAATATCATATACCATGTCAGTAAAAGGAAAGAAAAAATCCCATGATCATAAAATAGATGTAGAGAAAGTATTTGACAAGATTCAACATCCATTAATGATCAATAAAATAGGGATGGAAGGAAAATATCTTAAGATAGCAATGGCTATATATAACAAAGTCACAGCCAATATAATATTCAATGGTAAAAATCTAAAATCCTCCTCTCTGAGATCAAGCACAAAGCAATGATGTTCACTTTCCTCATTGCTATTCAGTTTAGCTTGGGAAGTTCTTGCCAAAGCAGTAAGACAAAAATGAAAAATGAGAAGAAAAGGGATCCAAGTAGGAAAAGAAGTAAAACTATCACTAGTTATAGATGACATAATGGTGTACATCGACGATCCTAAGGACTTCATTTAAAAAAAATCTTTTAGAAACAGCAAAGTAATAACCATGCCGCCGGACTGACACCAGGTTGTTTCACTTGGGGCACCCTGGATGGGGATGGGTGAGACCCCTCCCTGCCCCAAGGGACCCAGCCCAGGCAGTCAAAAACCTCCAGAACTCAACCACCGCCATGCTTCCGGCCACTCTCCACACACTCGGGCTGAGTCTCAGCCATGAGTGAACCTATACCTGGACTGCATGGTCGCAAACTTCATAGGACACACCCTACTCCTGCAAGAATAGTGCACCACATTTGATGGGGTTCAGAGTTGGAGCCAACCAATATTAGAGGGAAATATATATTTTTTACAGATAAACATATGTATATACATATATAAAAGCACACAAGTCTCAACCTTTAATAACATGTTAGTGATCTATTATAGAAGGGCTTAATGGCCCTTGAATGAAATACAAAATCTTCACATTCTTTCCTCTAAAGATACTTCTTGTGGCATTTTCAGTGTTTTTTCATAACAAACAATACAAAATATATTATTTTGGTTCTGCTTTGGGGCAGGGATTGGGGTTCGGAATGGAAACATCTGAAATATGGTGGTGGGAAGGTGTAATGGTGGAGGGATTGGTGTTTGAATATTAAATGTAATCAAATATTGTGAATTACTTTATAAAAAGAAAGAAACAGCAAAGTATCAGGCTACAAGATGAAAACACAAACATCTGTTACTTTTTCCTCTTTTTCGTTTTGGGCCACAGCCAGTGGTGCCTAGTGCTGACTCCTGCTCGGCCCTCAGGGATCACTCCTGGCATGGCTCAGGGGACGGGATTTCAGGTGATAGAATCTGGAGTGGTCACATGTAAAATACCCTGCCTGCTGCACTATTTCTTCAGGTCCCTCTCTTAAATATTTCTATGCAGAAAAATAAAAAGCTAGAAGAGAAAGAAATAGGAGACAACTCAACTTAAAATAGTGTTCCTAAACCTCAAATATCTAGGAACCAACAAAGGATCAGAAAGACTTACACATATAAAACTATAAATTACTACTGAAAGAAGTAGCGGAAAATACCAGGAAATGGAAAAATACTCCAGGTTTATGGGTTGAAAGAATCGCCATTATCAAGATGACCATCCTATTCAAAGCACTGCACATTTAATTCATTCTTTACCTACATTCAGATGACATTCTTCAAGAATTTAAACAAACACTATCAAAATTTGGGACTATTTTTTGCTGGTGTCTCTTTTGGGCTAGCATCACTAAGAATCTTGGCTCCTGTGAAATCATCTCAGAGACTGCAGGTGGAGATATCCAACCTGTGAGACTTTGGGGCTAGCAATAGAGTTAACTGCTTTTCAGATCACATCAGTTTTATTACCTTCCTAAACTCATTGCCAAGATCCCCCTACTTGACTACTTTACACTGAATTTTGTGCAAATATGGGCATAACTATTTCTTTCTTAAGTGGGAGAGGTCTCCCTACACCTTTTCAAACTGATTTCTATGTCAATAGCGGGAATTATTTTGCACTGTCAGTTATCTATAATTTACTGAGTGGTAATTAAAACACTTCCATAGAAACAGAATCAGTAATGCTGTGGGGTGTTTTACAGAGTATAGCTTTCCATTGAAGCAATTTTCTGTACAAGGTTTAAGTGGTAAATGCAATGATTCTAACTGTGTACAGTACCAAATCCCAATTATGTATAGATGAAGGGCTTTCAGGGCCCTACATATTATAGATGTTAAGGTACATGCCTTGAATACTATTGAAGGCTTGTCCTTAGTTCCACCTGGTCTCCTGAGCACCTCCAGCTCTAGGTCTGGAGACCCCCTGAGTAAGGCTGGGTTGAGCCTGGGAAATCTCAGGTACTGCAGGCTCTGAGCATCACTTCATCACATGCAGTGAATAAGAAGAAGTTGGTTGAGAATAATTAGGAGGGACTCTTGGGCCCCCCCCAAAACTTCTTAAAACAGAAGAAAAAGGATGTTCTGGGGCCAAGGACATAGTATATAGGAGTTAAGACTCTTGTCTTTCATGTGGCTGATTCCAGTTCAATCCCTGGCACTGCATATGGCTGCCTGAGCACTTTCAGGAGTGATCCCTGAGCATAGAGCTAGGAGTAAGCTCTGGGCACTGCCAGGTGTTCCCCCAAAATTCCTCCCCCAAAGCAAAAAATGAAAAAAAAACCCACTCAAATATATGTATGTATGTGTATTCACTTGCACACTGACTATTGCTCCACCGAACTAAAGTTGTTCGTTGCGACGGAGAGTAGGCAATCGGAAGCAAAAAGTAAATTTGTTTTTCACAATATGCCTTTATATAATACTTGACTTTTCTTTACTTTTGTCACAATCATATATTATTTTTTCAAATAAAAGAGAGAGAATGCTTTCCTAAACCTTACCGTGACAAATAATAAGGCAATGGAGAGGAAGTCTTAACAAACCTCTTATAGGTTTTGACAGTTAAGAAGACAAAAACTAAGTAAGGTTATGAAAAGTAACATACAATTCAAACCGCATGTTATGAACAATTTGGGAACTTCTTTAGAAAAGCTTTTCTATTTTCAGACTTATGCAGAAGGAAACAAACCAAACTAACAAGCTCATGTGACCCTGCTCTCAACCTTCAGCGTTACCAACTCTTAGCCAATTAATTCCTTGCCACCTTTCCCCTTTCCATATTGTATTGAAAAAAATCCTAGAAGTCATATAATTTACTCTATAAGCATTTCATCTGCTGAGTACCTTAAAACATAAAAACATAAAATAGCACGGTAGCACTGTTGTCCTGTTGTTCATCGATTTGCCCGAGCGGGCACCAGTAATGTCTCCATTGTGAGACGTGTTACTGTTTTTTTGGCATATCAAATACACCACAGGTAGCTTGCCAGGCTCTGCTGTGCAGGCGAGATACTCTCAGTAGCTTGCCAGGCTCTCCGAGAGGGACAGAGGAATCGAACCCTGGTCGGCCCCGTGCAAGGTCAACTTCCTACCAGCTGTGCTATCGTTCCAGTCCAAGAACATAAAATATATACATAAAACCATAATGATAAAGCAAATTTCAACTAATTCCTGAGTGGGTTTTTGGAGAAGGTATGTCAAATTGAAAAAAAAAAAACCCAGATATTTTTGTCTTGGGCTGGAGCGATAGCATAGTGGTTGGGCGTTCACCTTTCACGCGGCAGACCCGAGTTCGATTCCTCTGCCCCTCTCGGAGAGCCCAACAAGCTACTGAGAGTATCAAGCCCGAGCGGCAGAGCCTGGCAAGTTACCCGTGCATATTGGATATGCCAAAAACAGTAACAATAAGTCTCTCAATGAGAGACATTACTGGTGCCTGCTCGAACAAATTGATGAGCAACGGGATGACAGTGACAGTGATTTTTGTCTTATAGTTTATTTTAAGTAAGTATCTATGTTCTTTAAAGTCCTACATATGACATCCAGGTGTTTCTCCTCTTCCCAGGACTGATCACCTATGTCCTGTCCCATGCTCGTTTTGTCCCATGATGGCCATGCATATCCAGTTCTACACGGTCACTGTCCAGTGCTCTTGATGGTCCACTAACATGTCACTGATATTCTATTTTCTGTCTCTTCTTGCTGCTGCTCACTTCTCTTTGCACCATTGGTTCTTCTTTATTTTCTTTCTGTGTGTATGCTTGTAAGAATCACTGTTTTTCCTGCTATACACCCAGAGCACAGGCAAGGAGTCATTTTTGTATTAGCTATCCCTCTTTTAGCTATTTCTAGATATGTTTGGATACATCCCATGTGGGTGAAATTTAAAATGTCCAATTGGATTAACCTAGCACCCCTCTTTTCTCCTTTCACTTCCATCTTAATAATGCTATTATCACCTTTATAAAAATAAATTTATCAGCACAGTTTTATCACGTGTTTGTGTGTGTGTGTCTTAGGCTTTGAAATATGTCTCTGAACCACTAAGTTTGTTGTAGCTGCCAAGAAAAATTATGGGAAGATACCATTAATGTTGCAGTTTATTAAACGTGGTTTCCTCTAAGTGGTAGCACTTTTGAGGACCACTCCATCTGGTTATTTTAAAGAAAGGGAAAAGTGTGCACCCCCACTCACCTCCTCTCTGATGGATAGTGCAGACAGTCATCTGGCGTTTATTTTCATGAGCCCCTAATTGTAGCTAATCAAGCATTTACCTTGCATTTGCAAGCTCCTGCTGCAGGTTCATTTTTAGCCATCCTCAGTAAAGAAACATAATTGCAGCCGAAACCATAGAAATGAACATAAGGAAGAGTAAGAGAGGAGTATTACCACTTATTACTTAAGCATGCTTCCTTTTTTTTTTTCTAGCCACTTAGAGATGAGGAAAAGAAAACATCTTAAATGCAATTAACCCAGCGGAGAAGCTATTGACAAGCACCCTTCCTCAAGAAGAAAACCATGGCAGACTATATTCAGTGCCCTGATTTTATTCAGCTGGTGAAATGATGGATTCCTCCCCATCCCTTTGCCTTGGTGGTGTGGGGATGACCAGGGTCACATACATGATTGGTGGCAGCACACACCAGGTGTTGTGCCTCTGGTGTGGTGCTCACACACTCGACCCCTGTCCTTGCTGAGAGGTTGTGTACTCTGGTTGCAGTATGCAACACATGGGCTCACCCTGGGGTTGCACTCCTGGTGTGGGACTCATGTATCCTTGGTTGTGGTGTGTGCACATACCTGGCTGTGGTGAACCGAGGAATGTCACGTTCTGGTGCCGTGCTGGGGGTCCCAGACAGCAGAGCCAGAACCATGCTGAGCACATGATGGGGGGGGGGTGCTGGGCATAATTCTAGAAGCCTCAGACTTACAATGTTGGCACCTTTGCCAAGAAATCATCCCCAGTGCCTGGGATATGTACTTTGTAATCTCTCACTCTCGAAGCCTACATCAAATGTAGTTGCTCCTGGGACAAGGAAGGCTTGTATGGTGTGGGTCCACTTACATGCAGGCTCATCTTTCTCTGGTTTCCACGCTCATGGATTCAACCAAGCTCAGCTGACAGATGAAGTTCAATATTTGCAACCATGGACATAGGGGTTCAACCAACACGTTTTGCTATCAAAGGTGATCCCAAACTCATTCTTACACCTCACCTG
This sequence comes from Sorex araneus, assembly GCF_027595985.1. Lineage (NCBI taxonomy): Eukaryota > Metazoa > Chordata > Mammalia > Eulipotyphla > Soricidae > Sorex > Sorex araneus. The sequence goes on along the minus strand of NC_073305.1, from coordinate 37,365,911 downwards.
CCTGACATCAAGGGATGAAAGTTAAGTTTTGGGACGGGAAGCAAAAAATTATACCACGATTTTTAATTCTTCCGGGATAAGTGCCTTTCCTTTCATTTTTGAGTTGTTCAAGGGTAAACAGATTATTTTCTAATTTTTTAAAATTTCTATTTAAAAATGTTTTAATTTTATTTATTTTTGTATCAGACCAGTGATGCTCAGAGGTTACTCCTGGTTCTGCATCCAGGAATTGCTCCTGGTGGTGCTCGGGGGACCCTATGGGATGCTGAGGATTGAACCTGAGTTGGTTGCATACAAGGCAACCAACTTGCCTTACCCACTGTGCTATCACTCTGGCCCCTTAATTTCTATTTTAAAAGACAAAGAATATTATTTTTTAGATCCATCTGATCTGCCTTTTCAGAATATTAGTGATAGAATGCATGTTAGTTTTTAGACCTTCCGTAATGATTGTGTCCATCAATTGCATGCCTCTTATTTAAAAGGAAATGGAAGCAAAACAACTTGGTTTGATGGATCAGTGGCCAAGCTAGAACCACAAACCACCTACTTGGATCTCTCTTTACTGCTTCCTATATTAGGAATATTAGGGCTTCTCAAACAAATATTTGAGACCACACACTCTTCAGATCACACTTTCCCCTTTTCAGCATTCTCACCCTTCAGATTATCTCGTGTTTCCCTAGTTAAGAGTTGGTGTATTGTAATTATCTACTCTTCAAATCAAAGCTTAAAACTCCACCTTTATGATGATGGTGGTCCCAGAAAATCATAAACTGCCTTGTCTTATGAACAATTCAGTTCCATTTTCTCTATTATTTTCCCACAAAAAATAGATATATAAGATACAGAAAGGAAGCAATTATTCTCAAGTCAGTCTTAAGCAAATTAAATAATCCCTGTGAGAGATAGATATAAACGCTAAATAGAGAAGTCTATTCTTAAAAGAAAATGCACTTGGTTTTTGTTCTTCTTTATTCATTTATTCCTTGCATGGAGGTTATGGTATATATGGTATATATTTCATACCCCAATCTATTAGGGTGATGAGGGTCTTGATGCTAAGAGATTTTTTAAAGTGGAGTTTAAAAAGAATACTAGAATATTCTACTTGTATTATCTTTCTTCTAAATTCACATGCTAGGTGAAGAAGCAGCTCTGATAGAGAAGGGATCACCAAGCAAAGGGTGCTAGGCGGGCCCACTAGGGATGGGAGAAACGGGCTGAAAATAGACTATAGACCGAACATGATGCCTACTTAATACCTCTGTAGCAAACCACAACACCCAAAAAGAGAGAGAGAGAGAGCAAAAGGAAATGCTCTGCCACAAAAGCAGTGTGCGGGGAAGGGGACAGGGTGGAGGTGGTGGGAAGGATGCTGGGACTATTGGGGGTGGAAAATGGGCACTGGTGGAGGGATGAGTACTCGATCATTGTATGACTGAAACATAAGCATGAAAACTTGTAAGTCTGTAATTTTATCTCACGGTGATTCACTAGTTAAAAAAATTCTACATCAAAGTAAGGGAGCAAGAGATGTGAAGTGGAGCAAGGAAAGCCTCTTTAACAAATGGTGCTGGCACAACTGGACAACCACATGCAAAAAAATGGGTTTAGACCTTGACCTGACACCATGCACAAAAGTCAGATCAAAATGGATTAAAGACCTCAACATTAGACCACAAACCATAAGGTACATTGAAGACAAGGTCGGCGAAACCCTCCACGATATTGAAGATAAAGGTATCTTCAAAGGTGACACGGAACTAAGCAATCTAGTAAAAACAGAGATCAACAAATGGGACTACATTAAACTAAAAAGCTTCTGCACCGCAAGAGATACAGTGACCAGAATACAAAGACTATCCACAGAATGGGAAAGGATATTTACACAATACCCATCAGATAAGGGGTTGATATCAATGGTATATAAAGCACTGGTTGAACTCTACAAGAAGAAAACATCCAACCCCATCAAAAAATGGGGCGAAGAAATGAACAGAAACTTTACCAAGGAAGAAATACGAATGGCCAAAAGGCACATGAAAAAGTGCTCTGCATCACTAATCATCAGAGAGATGCAGATCAAAACAACTTTGAGATACCACCTCACACCACAGAGACTAGCACACATCCAAAAGAACAAAAGCAACCGCTGTTGGAGAGGATGTGGGGAGAAAGGGACCCTTCTTCACTGCTGGTGGGAATGCCGACTGGTTCAGCCCTTCTGGAAAACAATTTGGACGACTCTCAAAAAATTAGATATTGAATTCCCATTTGACCCAGCAATACCACTGCTGGGAATATATCCCAGAGAGGCAAAAAAGTACAATCGAAACAACATCTGCACATGTATGTTCATCGCAGCACTGTTTACAATAGCCAGAATCTGGAAAAAACCCGAATGCCCCAGAACGGATGACTGGTTGAGGAAACTTTGGTACATCTATACAATGGAATACTATGCAGCTGTTAGAAAAAAGGAGGTCAAGAATTTTGTAGTCAAGTGGATGGGCATGAAAAGTTTCATGCTGAGTGAAATGAGTCAGAAAGAGAGAGACAGACATAGAAAGATTGCACTCATCTATGGTATATAGAATAACAGAGTGGGAGACTAACACCCAAGAACTGTAGAAATAAGTACCAGGAGGTTGACTCCATGGCTTCGAGGCTGGCCTCACGTTCCGGGGAAAGGTCAACTCAGAGAAGCGATCACCAACTACATTGTAGTCGAAGGCCATGTGGGGGAAGGGAGTTGCGGGCTGAATGAGGGCTAGAGACTGAGCACAGCGGCCACTCAACACCTTTATTGCAAACCACAACAGCTAATTAGAGAGAGAAAACAGAAGGGAATGCCTTGCCACAGTGGCAGGGTGGGGTGGGGGGGAGATGGGATTGGGGAGGGTGGGAGGGACACTGGGTTTACGGGTGGTGGAGAATGGGCACTGGTGAAGGGATGGGTTCCCAAACTTTGTATGAGGGAAGTATAAGCACAAAAGTGTATAAATCTGTAACTGTACCCTCACGGTGATTCTCTAATTAAAAATAAATAAATTTTAAAAAAAATTCTACATCAAAGAAAAAAATAAAAATAAAATTTTAAATTGAAATAAATAAATTTATTTTGTGGGGGGGAGATTTGGGGTTACAACTAGAAATGCTCTAAACCTGGTTCTGTGCCCTGGAGTGACCTTTGAAAGTGCTTAGGGAATCCTATGTGGGATTTAAGTTGGGATCAGCATGATGCAAGACAAATGCCTTAACCTTGTACTATGTCTCTGGTCCTTACTTAAATTTTAAAAAAGCTTTTTGTTTGTTTGTTTGTGGGGCCATACCTGGTGATACTCAGGAATGATGCTCTGCACTCAGGGATCATTCCTATAATATAGGAATTATATAAGATACCAGGGATTAACCCTTGGCTGGCCACTTGCGAGGTAGATCCCTTCTCACTGTACTATCTCTCTGGCCTGAAACTTTGCTTTTCAGTAGAAATTTTAGGTTTGTGTTTATAACTTTTGTTACCTATTTTTCCTATATCTCAGATTTATTTTTTAAATTGAATCACCATGAGATCCACAGTTACAAAGTTGTTTATGATGTGTTTCAGTGATACAATGTTTCAACACCCATACTTTCACCAGTGACCATTTCCCACCACCAATGACTCAAGTTTTCTTCTCCCTAATTGCCCCTCCACTGCCTTCGTCTATGGCAGACACTTTCCTTCTTTCTGTGCCTCCCTCTCTCTTCCCTCCCTCGCCCTCCTTCCTTTCGGGCATTATGGTTTGCAATATAGGTGCTGAAAGGTTATCATGTATATCCCTTTACATACTTTCAGCATGTAGTTCTTGTCCAGAGTGATCATTTTCAACCATCATTGCCATAGTGTTACCTTCTGTAGCCTAACTGCCTTCCCCCCACCCACTTGTGGTAGGCTTACAACCCTGACCAGTCCTCCTGGCCCTTGTTTCTACTGTCTTTGAGTATTAGTCTCATACTGTCACTATCACTATCATCCCATTGCTCATTGATTTGTTCGAGCAGGCACCAATAAGGTCTCTCATTGTGAGACTTATTGTTACTGTTTTTGGCATATCCAATACGCACGGGTAACTTGCCAGGCTTTAACGCGCGGGCTCTATACTCTTGGTAGCTTGCCGGTCTCTCCCAGAGGGGCGGAGGAATCGAACTCAGGTCGGCCGTGTGAAAGGCGAACGCCCAACCACTGTGCTATCGCTCCAGCCCAGTTTCATCGTATGATTTTTTTTTATATACACCTGACCAATGGGCTGGAGTGATAGCACAGTGGTTGGGCGTTCACCTTTCACGTGGCCGACCCGAGTTCGATTCCTCCGCCTCTCTCAGAGAGCCTGGCAAGCTACTGAGAGTATCGAGCCTGGCAAGTTACCTACCCGTGCGTATTGGATATGCCAAAAACAGTAACAATAAATCTCTCAATGTGAGATGTTACTGGTGCCCGCTCGAACAAATTGATGAGCTACGGAGTGACAGTGACACCTGACCAATGTTTCTTTATTTTTTTAAATTTTATTTATTAGTTTTATTTATTTATTTTTATTTTTGGGTCACTCCTGGTGATGCACAGGGGTTACTCCTGCCTCTGCACTCAGGAATTACTCCTGGTAGTGCTCAGGGGACCATATGGGATGCTGGGAATCAAGCCCAGGTTGGCCGTGTGCAAGGCAAACATCCTACCCACTGTGTTATCTCTCTAGCCCCACACCTGACCAATGTTTTTAAACCAAGAAGATACAGAGAAGTGGCCCCAGAAGATGGATTTGATGTGCTATGTAGAAGAAAACATCCTCATAAGATTAAAATGACAAATTTTATCCATTAAGCTTGAGTCTAGAGGATAAAATGGACTATTAAATAATTAAGCTGCTGTGGTGTTTATAATAGACCTGAGTAAAACATATATGAAGCACAGGAGGAAGGGTGGACATATAGGGAGAGGGAGCTCAGTGGGCCAAAATATATGTTTTTTATGCAGGAGGTCTGGGTTCGATCTCTGGAAACCACATGGTTCCTAAGTCAAGTCAGGCCTCACCCAACCAGACCCAAAACATACAAATCCAGAATCCCTAATATACACCCAGATGGAGGCAGGGATTTTAGTAATTTAGTAATTAAAATTATTTTGTGACAGGTAAAAGAGCAAACATGATAACCTCTCAGTACCTGTATTGCAAACCATAATGCCCCCAAAGTGTGTGGGGGGAAAGAGAGAGAGAGAGAGAGAGAGAGAGAGAGAGAGAGAGAGAGAAGGGAGAATGAGAGAGGTGTCTGCAAAAGAGACAGGCTCGGGGGAGGATGGTGGGAGGAAAACTGGGGACATTGATGGTGGGAAATGTAGGTGTTGGAACACTGTAAAACTGAAACCCGACCATGATCAGCTTTGTAACTGTATCTTACAGTGATTCTATTAAAAAAAATGTTGTGTATGTGTGGGCAGAGTCTCTTGCCCCCGTGCCTGGTTATCTTCACCAGGGCCTCTTGGATGGGGGCAGGTTGAGTCTCCCTCCCTGTCCCGAGCAGAGCCCCAGCAGGCAAAGACCTCCGGAACCCAGCCACAGCCATGTTCAAGGCCACTCTCCACTCCACATGCTAGGACGAGCCTCACACATGAAGGAACCAGCAGAAGAACCCAGATGTGCGGGACCCAGGGCTGAGATCTCCACACCTGCTCAGATCGGGACTGGGCCTCTTCCACTCAGATCCCCCATTTTCCAGTAGCTAGGCAGTCCCACCCACAAACTGCCCCCAGCGCCATGTAATCCCACCAACGGCCAACATCCAGAGACTATAAAATCAAGCTCCTGGAAGCATGAACATGACATCTGTTAGCCTAGTTCTCCCTCTTGGAGAACCTGGAAAGCTACTGAGTGCTTCCTGCACCCACGGGAGAGCCTGGCAAGCTCCCTGTGGCATATTCATATGCCAAATACAGTAACAATGATGGGTCTCATTCTTCTGACCCTGAAAGAGCCTTTAATATGGCACCATTGGGAAGGATGAGTAAAGAGAGGCTGCTAAAATCTCAGGGCTAGGATGAATGGAAACGTTACTGGGCCTGCTTGAGCAAATTGACGATCAACAGGATGATAGTGATGTGTGGGCTACACTTGACAGTGCTTCAGGTGTGAGGTCCTCACTGCCTGGAGTGATTCCCAGGGTCACTCTTGGTGCTGGGAGCCTATATCATGTCAAAGATGGAACTCAGACCTCCTCCACACAAAGCATGTGCCTTTGAGTCATATCTCTGGCCCTAATTTTGTTTTTTAATTTCTTAAAGACCTATTTGCTACTGGTTTATTATTATGAAATGATACACCTCGGTGTGTGGAATTGTCTGCACTTCACCCACCAAAGGCCCAGTACTACTCTTCCATGGAAATGACTCTGTCCTTCTTCCATCCCTTCCTCACTCCTCTAGTAATCATCATTGTTTCCTCCAAGTCCAGGAGTTAATTTTGTTGACTCTGGTCAGTTCCTTTGCTTTTAGTAATTCATATGTCACCTGTGAGTGAAACTGTTGTGAAATTGTCTTTCACTTCCTTGTCACTTTACTAGCATTGTCACCTCAAGATCCATCCATCCACTTTGGGCTAGGGAGACAGTAGAGGAGGTGAAGCACTGCCTTGCAGGTGTTCACTTTGGCCAAGATTCTCATTCATTCCTGGGTCCCCTGAGCACTTCCAGAGATTATTCCTGAGCACAGAGCTAAGAATAATCTCTGAGTCCAGCTGGGTGTGGTTCAGACCCCCCAACTCCTGCAAAAAACAAATAAAAAACAAAAACAACCAACCATCTAGTTTTTCTCGAGGGTCACAGTTTTATCTTTTTTAAATGGTGGAATAGCATTCCATTTAACATATACACCACATATATACAGCACAGCTTCTTCACCCAGTCTACTGATAATGGGTGTTTAGGTTGGTTCCATGTTTGGGTGATTATGAATAATGCTAATATGGGTGTAGGGGTACAGATATCCTTTCATGCTAATGCTTTCAGATCATTGAGATAAATACCAAAGAGTGGTATTTCTGGATCATTTGAAATTTAAGAAAAAGAAATTTTGGAGTGGTGGTAGTGGTGGTCTACACACCTGGCTGAGCTTAGGGCTTGCTCCTGGTTCTGTGCACAGGGATCACTCCTGCTTGTGGGACTAAAGGGATGACGAAGGGTGCCTGGAATCTAATCCAGGTCAGCCTCATGCAATGCAAGCACCCTACCCTCTGAACTATCTCTCTGGTCTCAAGAAAAGACATTGCCAAACTCCTCTGATCGTTTTAGAGCTAAAATAGACTGTAATGAGCTGCAGTGCATGCCCCCTAGAGTCAGATATATTGTTGAAAAAAGAACTGGAAATACATCATAATTTCAGTAGATGGCAGCAGTCACAAAGGAGATATTTGTAGCCTTTTTCTTCTTTTTTCTTAGTATTTTAGTTTCAGGTGTTGACTACAGCTTTAGGGTTTTATTTGCTTGCTTCCTTTTTTTCTTTTCTTTCTTTCTTTCTTTTTTAGACTGGTGGTGCCAGTGCTCCTGCATGCAAAACATTAAACTTTCTCTCCAGCCCGTAGCTTTTGGTCTGTAACTTAAGCATACAGGGTCTGGAAGCCAGAGCCTAGAGACATCAGAGTCTGTCCCTCAATCAGCATTGCATAGACTGTATCAGACCACCTTTACCTGGGTAAACCTTTCATACTCAACTATTGGTGTCCTTCACCCAGAGTTATAATGCTAATTTCTGTTTCTGATTGCAAGGGCACTTCATCATCAGAGTATTTACTATTGGAGTACCAAGAATTACAAATTGTGATGCAAAGATTATCCAACATGAAATGTTCATCATCGGACATATCCTAATATAATTGGTTTCCACTCAGACCTTCTCTGGCGTATATTCCCCAACTCAACATTAATGGTGAGCGTTTCATCGCAATTATTTTGTCAGTCAATTGCAAAGTAAAATTTCCAATTTTGCTAAAAGATGCAGGATTTTATTAAGCTAATGTAAGTGGTGGTGGAAGTCAGATTCTATAGTTATTAGCTTCCAAGAACTGAGGGTCTGACAGAGTTTGATTATGCTAAAAGGAGAAAAACTGGAAAAGATGATATTGTGAAGGTTTCAGGAAAGGATGATTGAGAATTAAAAAAAAATCAGGAGCAGTCCTGTGTAAAAGTCCTGACATGCAAGTCTATTTAGCAAAGTGTAACTTTCTTTAACACCTTGCTGTAAATGTCAAAGGAGAAGTGAGGAGTGTCCTACTTGTCTATCTTACACTTTGTTTTTCAGCAAAATGAATGTTTAAGGTAAGTCTTGGTTCATTTTTCTGGTCTCAGAATCACTCCGTAGTTGAACCTATAATCAAAATATGGTTAAATAAAAAATAAACTTGTTGTTACAATTTTTGGGGTCTTTTTGGCAGGGTTGGTGGTGCTCAAGGAGTACCTGATTCTGTGTTGAGGGGTCACGGCAGGTGTTGAGCAGATGAGGTGCCGAAGACTGAATCTGGGGTCAGCTGCATGAGAGGCAAATACCCTACCCACTGTACTTTCTCTTTGGCTCCCAATTTTCAGTTCTTTTTTAGATAAAGTCCCAAACTGCATTTCTCTTCACTCCCATTATTTACTATAAAATCTTGTTAATTTAAGTGGATTTGTTTAAAGCAGTCTTCACCCAACAGGACCAAGTATCCTCAAACACCTTTTTTTACTGAGGATTCATTAATTCTACTTTATAAGGCCACTTACGGCTGCCAGGCAGGAAGCTTTGCTGTGTGTTTGGTTGGTGGAGGCTGCAAGCCAGGCCTCAGATGGCTGGTCTTCTTTTACTCAGAGGAATCAGGGTCCCCTGTGAGAGCTGCTCTTCTTCGTTCCTGACTTGAATCAGGATGCTGGTTGGCTCAAGGAAATTGCTCAAGGAAATTGCCCTCTGGGCTTTGGGATTTTTAGAAATTGAGCTGTTGATATAACTAGTTACTCTTCCTTTAGCCCTTCAGACACATTTTTCTTTTCTTTTCTTTTTTTGCTCTTTTGGGTCATACCAGACGATGTACAGGGGTTACTCCTGGCTCTGCATTCAGGAATTACTCCTTGCGGTGCTCAGGGGACCATATGGGATGCTGGAGATCGAACCCAGGTTGGCCATGTGCAAGGCAAATGCCCTACCTATTGTGCTATTGCTCCAGCCCCAGACACGTTTCTTAAAACACAGTACATTTAATATAATACGTATGAATTCAGCGAATCAATTCTAAGGGAGCAGGAGGTCATATTTAAAAGGCAGGGAATCCCAATTTTTTTTAAGTGGGAGAAATTGTTAAAGACTCCCTCTGCATAGGGGAAGGGGATGATGATGATGATGATGACGATGATGATGATTTTTAAATTTTATTGAATCATTGTGAGATAGTTACAAGCTTTCATGTTTGGGTTATAATCACACAATGACAAAACACCCATCCTTCCACCAGTGCACATTCCCCACCACCAATATCCCCGGTTTACCCCCCTTTCCCACCCTCCCCCTGCCTCCATGGCAGACAATATTCCCCATACTCTCTCTCTACTTTTGGTCATTATGGATTGCAACACAGACACTGAGAGGTCATCATGTTTGGTCCATTATTTACTTTCGACACACATCTCCCATCCCAACCGATTCCTCCAGCCATCATTTTCTTAGTGATCCCTTCTCTACCCATCTGCCTTCTCCCCTCCGCTCATGAAGCAGGCTTCCAGCTATGGGGCAATCCCCCTGGCCCTTGTATCTACTGTCCTTGGGTGTCAGCCTCATGTGATGTTATTCTATACTCCACAAACGAGTGCAGTCAGAAGGGGATTATTATTAGTATTCCCTTCTTCATCCCTAATTTAGCAATATTGTATGTGCTCATTTAGTAAATTGGATGACAAGGATAGGGGGGGGCTTTAGCTAGGAGGCTCTTGTGATGACTGAGGCAAGTAATTTAAACCTAAGTGAAGAATAAAAAAAAGTGTTAAGAAGTGACTGACTTTGAAGGTTATTGAAAGCTAATCCAACATTGATCCTGAGTCTTGGGCTATGTGATGTGGAGAAGGGGAGAAAGATAGTTCTGAGGTTTTTGGCTACTGGACATGTAGAGCTTCCACACAATGACATGGGGAAGATGTGGCTCAAGCATGGGAGAAATTTAGCAGTTCAGATTTGAATATGTTAAGATTAATATGTTGGTTAGTAGAGATGTCAAATAGGTAGTGGAAAATACAAGCTTCAAAATTAGGCACGTGCTCTAGGTTGGCCTTAGAAATAGATTGTCATTGCAGATAGATGGCAAATGACTGAAGTCACACTGACTGATGAAACCCTATTGCCCTGCTCTCCGGGAGTCAGAGAAAAAAAAATCTACGTTGAAGTACAGAGATATATGTTTGATGTTAGGTGGGGTTATATGAGGATCCAGACATTTAAGAGTTGGGGCTGCCAGAGAGTTCCAGGCTGAGCTGGAACTAACAGAGGAAAGGCTGTATTAAAGGAGAGAAGAATTAATTAAGTGCTGTAACCTATCACAGGTGTTGTGGGCTGAGAACTCGGCATGGGGTTTAACAACTTGGTTGTCTCTGATAACCTTAACATGAGAAGTTTTGTTTCATGAGGGTTTTTCAGCAAAACCCTGATTTAATGGAGTTCTGAGAGAACAGGAAGAAAATAATTGAAGAGGGGCAGAATAGACAACCCTTGTGGTGGAGCATATGCCTTGCAAGTGTGAGACCTGCAATCACCCCACCTCCTCCACTCTCCCTCCCCGCCCCCTACACATTAAAAATCCTTTTAAGGTTTCCTGCAAGGAGTTAGACAATGGGGGTTGAAATTGGCAGGGGGAAGTGAAGTCAAAATGCTCTCTTTTTAAAGTGAGAGCATATTTGTCAGGAATACGTCTTTAAGATGAGACATATTTGAATCAGAAAGGAAAAGTAAAAGGAGACATGAAACCTGGTCTCTAAATTTACAAGAGGCTAAGAGAGGGTGCACAGTTCAGGTTCTGGCTTTAGGCAGAACCATGGAGAGTTCACAGAGTGATTTGATCCTATTGGCTCTTATCGCCTAAGTTTGGAGCAGTAGTTTAGCAAGTCATTTTGGTGGTTCTTCCTGTCTAAACTAGCTGAAATGATTTTTTTTATGGGATAGCTGTGGTAAACTGTCAGGGTGGCTGGAACCTTGAGTCATCTGTTTTATACTTGCATATCACTCCTGTACCTGGCAGTTACCTGGCCATCAGCACAGTGCCTCTGTTCTTCTATATGCCTCTTACCCTTTGGCAGGCAACTTGAACTTGTTCACATTGTGGTCTCAGCTTTCCAAGCTCAGCAAGGTAGGCAAGTCCTAACATGCAAATGTGTGTATCTATTTGCCTCTCCAAATTCCAGGGTGAGTAGATGAAAGTCTAGCTGCAGAAGGAAGATGTTGCATGCAATGCCACGTGGTTTTAGTAAGTGCCTATAGCCACCTTTGCAATCTTCTGCAGGAGGGAGGGCAGTGAATATGGAGGTGGAGGCTGATATAATTGTAGATATAATTATGGGGCTGGAGCAATAGCACAGCGGGTAAGGTGTTCGCCTTGCTCGCGGCCGACCCGGGTTCGATTCCTCCACCCGTCTCAGAGAGCCTGGCAAGCTACCAAGAGTATCTCGCTCCCATGGCAGAGCCTGGCAAGCTGCCCGTGACGTATTCGATATGCCCAAAACAGTAACAACAAGTCTCACAATGGAGACGTTACTGGTGTCCGCTCGAGCAAATCGATGAGCAACGGAATGACAGTGACAGTGGGAAATTCTCTTCTGAGCGCTTCACTTTTCTCAAAGATGAGGTCTCAAGTTCAAAGCCGATCCAGGCCAATATTGATTTGCTCATATCTGATGGACAAGTGCTAAGAGTTCTGGACTCTTTTGTCAGTTTTCTAGGACCCTTCTATAAGAAAATGTTTCCTGGAAGCTGCCTGGTCATGAAGGCTGGGATCTCAGCCAAGGGGGCTCCTGGGTGACTGAGCTTGATGGCAAGAGGCATCCATCTTTGTCTTTCCAAGCCAACTGAAATATCCCATCCGTTCCACGCCCACAACCCTTGATCATGCTAGATGGTGCTGCTGGACTCTGATTTTTATCTGTGGTTTCTCTGTCGACCTTTCTCCACCCACTCTCTACTGAATGTAGAAAGAGGTTGTCAAGGAGATTGCAGTGGATTGCGGTGTTTGCTTTGTGTTTCTGGGAGGTATTTTAACTTTTCAAATATATTTCATCCAAATCATTTATATCAATTTTAATTAATTCAGCCACACCAGTGCCTTGAGAGGTGTTTATACTTGGAGTTTCCTTTCTTCAAATGTGTAGACTTTTCTCATCTTCTGGACTTAACTGTGCCTCCTCCCTGTAATTTTATGAAATCTCATTTTAGAAGTGACTAGAAGCTTCCAGTGGACTCCTTTTTCTGTTTGAACATGATTTGTTTCTACAGTAAGAGGAATCTTTCTTATATTGAATATGAAAGTGTTTTATTGTAAACTAGTTTCATAGGGTGTGGGAAAGGGGACCCAGGTCAGTTCTGTGGATTGAAGGTGCCTGTCTAGCTATTGTGTTGAAACCCTGAACCACCATGAGGCGGTACTTGAAAGTGGGACTTATTTCTTTAGGTTGGGGTGAGGCCATGGGGAATGAGTGCTCCAATAAGAAAGGGAGAAAGAGTTTGCTCTTCCTCTCTCCATTTTGTGAGGATGAAGGAAGAAGGTGGTTCTCAGCAAATGAAATAGGTCTTCACCACACCTTCTGGCACCTGGATCTTGGACTTAGCCACTAGAACTGAGATAAATGGATGAATGTTGAAGCCACCAGTGTATGGCATTTGTCACCATTTGGCAGTACAAACTGTCTAGGGCAGTAAGGATACCTTGGAGATGCCTCCATATCACCTGGCTTAGCTGAATAAAGGAGAGACACAGCTTTGGTTCCATGCTTTGAAGTTTGAGGCTCACTTTTGGTAGTGTTCCCTATATTCTGTTCCTAACAACTTGATTCTGGACTCTTTAATGAGTAAGAATTGCAGGAGTGCCCCAGGACTGGGGTCTGCATGAAGGTTGCTTTACTCTTAGAGTCATTTTTGAGAATTTCAGGTGAATCTTTAAGTTCTTAGGGGCCACAGTAACCCAAACAGCCACTGTCCCTGGGAGCTGGAGTCAGGTGTCCTTCGGGAGAATCAGATGTTCCTGTCTCTTTACTCCAGTCTGTTCTCTGAAGTAGAGTGGACATAGTGCAGCACTGGCCACGGCTTTTGAGAATCAAACTCTGTCTTGGCCATGAACAAGAGGAAAGAGCACTGGATTAGATTCAGGTTCCACCTGGGCTGGGTGGTGTTTGGCACATCACTTACACCATCTGTATATCAGCTTCTTAATCTCAAGAACAAGTGACCACGCTGTTCTGCTTGGTTTGATGCAAGATTAAAGGTGTGAGAGCGTTTGAGCCTGACATAGTGATTCTTTTTTTTTTTTTAATTAAAAAAATTTTTTTTGACTCACTGTGAAACAGTTATAAGGTTTCATGTTTGGGTTACAATTACACAACGATCAAACATCCATCCCTCCACCAGTGCACATTCCCCAACACCAATATCCCCAGTATACCCCCCCTTACCCACCCTCCCCCTGCCTCTATGGCAGAAAATATTCCCCATACTCTCTCTCTACTTTTGGGCATTATGACTTGCAACACAGACACTGATAGGTCATCATGTTTGATCTATTATCTACTTTCAGCATGCATCTCCCATCCTGACTGATGGCCCCAGCCATCATTTTCTTAGTGATCACTTCTCTATTCAATCTGCCTTCTCCCCTCCACTCATGAAGCAGTCTTCCAGCTATGGGGAAGGCAATCCCCCTGGCCTTTGTATCTACTGTCCTTGGGTGTCAGCCTCATGTGATGTCATTCTATACTCCACAAATGAGTGCAATCCTTCTATATCTGTCCCTCTCTTTCTGACTCATTTCACTTAGCATGATACTCTCTATGTCTATCCATTTTCAAGCAAATTTTATGACTTCATCTTCTAACAGCTGCATAGTATTCCATTGTGTAGATGTACCAAAGTTTCTTTAACCAGTCATCTGTTCTAGGGTACTTGGGTTGTTTCCAGATTTTGTGAACAGTGCTGCAATGAAAATATAAGTAAAGATGTCATTTCTACTGTGCTTTTTTGCATTCTCAGAATATATTCCCAGAAGTGGTATTGCGGGGTCATATGGAAGCTCAATTTCTAGTTTTTGAAGGACTGTCCATATTGTTTTCCAGAAACACTGGACCAGTCGGCATTCCCACCAACAATGAAAGAGCGTCCCTTTCTCCCCACATCCATGCCAGCACTGGCTGCTTTTGTTCTTCTGAATGTGTCTGGCATAATGATTTCAAGAGTATCTTTATTGCTTGATGTGATGCAGATAGAAGCTTAAGGAATTCCTCAGGAGTCATTCTAACAGTATGCACTGAGCCAGAGAGATGTAGTGGGAAGTTGACTGTCAAGTGCTACAAGATAAATCCACTGGGGGGGTGTAAGTAACTGCAGGTGTAAGTAAAGACAAGTAACAGAAGCCAGCAGTTAGAGTTAGTGAAGGCACAGGTGCAGGGGAGAGCAGATTCTGCCTCTCAGTTCTGAGGCAGAACCTATTGAGGGTGCCATATTGATCTGCAAAGATGATTTTATTCCTAGATAGAGTGCAGTCCAAGGTCTTTTACTCTGGAACTTAACTAGAATGAACCAATGCACCACCAGAGCTTCAGTGAATAGCTTCAGTGAATGTTTACATGTCAGAAGTTTTCGTTTCATGCTACGGTATTTCTCAATTGAGTTGTTTAAATAAATTAAGCAAATGGGAAAAAAAAGAGGTATGTCTACATTCCTCTCGCTAGCATCGCACATCTCCTGGACTGTAACCCCCCCGGACATCAGTGCAGTCTAAATCACAGACCAGCAGGTAATGCAACAGAGGAAGCAAGCCAGTTGTCAAGAAAACCGAAGCACAGATGCAGTGTTAAGGACATTTGGCTTTTATGTGAGAAAATAGGGAGGGGTGACGGATGGAGGCAAACACACAGCATGTGGGTCCCCATCTGTCAGAAGGGAGGCAGCTTCAGCGTGCTATACAAGTTGCTAAGCAAGAATGCAGGCCCAGGGCCAGAAATTTTAAGGGGTTAAGAGAGGCTAAGGGTTAAAATACAGCTTTTCATATGGCTGCTGGCCCTGATTTGATCTCCAGCCCCACATGATCTCTCAAGCACTGCTGCCCAGAACCCTATATAGCAGAGCCCAAGTTGCACCCATCCCTGGATCTTTGCACTGAATCACTGGCATGAGTATGCTGCCCACCCCCAGCATGCAGGCCTGAAATGGCCAGACCATCTAGCTTTGCCAAAAGAAATTCAAATTTTTACATGAACTCCAAAACATTTGTTTGGAAAGTTCTCAATTTTTTTAAGTTACAAAACACAAGCCTACAGTGTGTTTTTTTTGTGTGTGTGTTTTGTTTATTACCTCTCTCGCTCCCTCTCTTCCTTCTCTCTTCTTTCCATGCCTCACACATGCAAGGCAAGTGCTCTCCCACTGAGCCACATTCCAGGCTCTCGGCAATCTCTGCGGACCAGGTGAATAGAATGCTGGGGCACTCAGAGAAGAAAGGAGAGAGGGAAGAAAAGGTGGGCTGAGTGTGGCACCCAGGCCTGAAGGATGAGTCTTCTGATTGGCGGGTGGGCAGCTCCCCCTGGACAGAGGATGGACATGGAGCCCCCACTGGCTCCACATACTCCTATGGTCCAAATCCTGTCTCTGGCTCATCTGTTTCTCCCTCTCAGCAGTTGTTTCTCTTAGGGGTCTGGTGTGGACAGGGGACAAGGGTCTTTCTTCTCTTCATATCATAACAGAAGAATATTGACTTATAAAAGTGGCTCAGGGCAGAATTTGCTAATGTTTGGAGAGGAGAAAAACCATCTTCCCCTTCACTCTCCTCCCCTCCATTCATTTCCATTTTGAAATGAATGGAAATTTCAGGTTATTATCTAAGCATATAAGCCATTTAAGGACTGGGGATGTGGCTCAGTTATTAAAAAGGTCACATGAATCTTTGATTCTCAGGAAAAAAAAACCAAACCACAACCATAATGAACCATAAATATGACAGGAGGGTGTGGAGCATACCCACCCTCCATGGCTTCCTGTCTGCGGCGGCCCGGAGCGAAAGCCTTGCTCTGGCCCTTCCTCTGCTTGCAGGCACACAGCCCAGGGTGGTGTGGTGGGCGCAGACCTCAAGCCAGCCTTTCTGGCTCTACATCCCAGCTCTACCATCTACCAGCCGCCTTATTCAGTCTTTTCATGCTCTCCTGTTCTGTGAAAGGGGGTTAAGCGTAGACCAAATCTCAAAAAATTGTTATAAGGAATGAATATATTAAATTACATAAAGGGCTTGGGGCAAAAAAATGGGCCAAAAGCAAGTGGTAGAAGGAGTCTTCACTGCTGTGCTTCTCAAAGGCTGCCCCGTTTCCTTTCGCAGGGGCTCCCCAAGCCTTATTCCTAGTTCTTTCTCCAATTTCCCTTTTTTTAGTGCTAATTAATTTTGAATCATCTCAGTGCCCCCTCATCTGGCTCCCGTGTTGCTTGGTCTGACCCACCACCATCCTGTGGGCCCGTGTGTGGCTGCTTCTTGGTGACTCTGCAGAAGCACTGCAGGGACACAGAGCCGGGGCCGGGGTGCAGATGTGGGACCTCCATGACGGACCCCCGTGGCAGCCGACAATGGCACACGGCAGAGGACCACTGAGCTTTTGCTTGGCGGCAAAGAAGCTCTTTGTATCCCCCAGAAGGTCCCCAGCCAAAAGTTAGAGCAACTGTTTTAGAAACTCTCCCTAGCACCAGGGCCCTGAGGGCCGCAGTGCTCGGCACTTCTCCTCTCCCCAGGGAGCCTCTGAGCTCATCTTGGTAAAACTTTAATGCCTGGAAGTCAATTAGAGTGGCGAATTCTCCTGTAATCAAAAGAGGCAATGCTTTTATTGGAAAGGTGCAAACGAGAGGGCCAGGAAGGACAGCAGCTGTGCGAGATAGCGGAGCTAATGGCTCGGGCTGGGGAGGTTGTTTCCCAGGCTCAGATCTAGCAGGCACCAAGGGCCAGGGAGCAGTTGTGGTGTGTCTCTGTGTGTGTCTGTGTTGTGTTTGTGTGCGAGTCTGTGTGTGTCTGTGTGTTCTGTCTATGTTTGTTTATGCCTATGCATGTGTTTATGTGTCAGTGTGTGTCTGTGTTTGTCTGCGTGTGTTTGTGTCTGTGTGTACGTATGTGTCCACGTACGTAGGTCTGTGTGTATATGTGTGTGGGTGTATGAGTTCTTTGTGCATCTGTGTCTGTTTTTGTCTGTGTCTGTCTAGATGTCAGTGTGTAGCTGCGTATGTCTGCATGTGTTTATGTATGTGTGTTTGTATGTGTCTCTGTGAGTATGTCTCTGTGTATATGTGTGTCTGAGTGTGTGTGTGGGGGTGGCCTAAACATTTATCCTTAGAGTGTGTTGAAAGGTTCCTAGAGCAGGCTTCGCCCTTCACTTTCTCGGATTCCTCAACAGATCCGAGGAGTGAGTGAGAATTGATCCCTGTGTCTACTTTGGAGAGGAGGCAGTGATGTTCAGAGGGGAGAATGTGTGTGTGAGGGGAGCCGAATCCCTGGCCTGCTCCCGGCTTTCCTGAAAGCAGGCCGGGCCAGAGTGAGGTGCATGGATGAGGAGGGGAAGACGTGCTGCCTGGGCTGACATGCTTCCGCTCTGGAGCTTTCTGAGAAAACAGTAGGAAACTTCTCCCAGGAGCAAGTCAAGGGCAGTTTGTGAGACCAACATCTGCAGACAGACACACAGGTGGCACATGTCCTTTCTGTTGCTGCTACATAGCAGATCAGCCCCCAACAAGTCATCTGTCTTCTGGGGAGCTGTAGTAACAGTGCTGGCAGGTGGTTGGGACAGGCCTTTGGGGAGGCATGTCTGGGATGTCAGCCTGGAAGATGAGGAGGCACTTGACAAGAGGAACTGTGATCTTCCAAGGGCCCAACTGACATCACATGCTGTGGCTGGGAGTTGATGTGGGTCCTCAGCAGGGAGCGCAGCTGGGGCTGATGGCCAGGGGACCTCCTTGGGTTCAGATTCACCTTTTGGGTGCTTTTCTGTGGAGATGGGCTTTCTCAAAGACAAGCACCCCTTTTCTGGTGCTTTCTGTTGAGTGACACAGTCACAAGTGCCCAGACCCAAGAAAAGATTTATGGAGCCTGAAAACTAGGTAGATTTTCTTTTTGAAAACAATCATTTTGGGCAGGAGAGATAATACAGAGGTTAAACTCTTTCCTTGGATGTGGTTGACACTGGTTCCAGCCTTGGCATATGGTGCTCTGAGCATCACCACGAGTGATTTCTGAGCACAGGGGCAGGAGTAAGCCCCGAATACTGCCAGATGTGGTCCAGTCCTCTCTTCCCCTCCCCATTATCTTATTCTTGATGTCCTTTATTCTTTTGCATGCCCTTTAGTTCCCAGTGACTTTGGGAATTATTGTAGGTGTCAGCAGATGCTGGAATCCTGCCTTGCAGATGCTACCGACTAGCTGTGTGACCTTGGACATATCACACAACCATCCAAATTTCTCTTTTCTCACTTATGAAATTTCTTATGATAAAGAAATGGCATTTGACAACAGACATACAAACAGACTTAAACATGTATGTAAAAATAAATAAATAAAATTGAAACATTTGGAAACAAACCTTCAGATCTCTGTGGTCCCTTAAAGTCTTTATAAAGTTTCCATTATGTGGCTGCTCTGCAGAGCTTGGAGCAGCTTGCTAGTAAGGGATGGCCTGGAAGATTTCCTTGGGCAGAAACTTGGTGACAGTAGGGGAGAAATGGGGAAAGGGAATAACGTGGGGAGAAGGAGTGGGGCCTCCTTGACAGGCAGAGACAGGCAGGTGGCTTCAGAGTGGGTGTGAGTCACAGGGTCATTGCTGATAGCCAGGGATGAGAATGGGCAAAGAGGCCTGGCCCAATCCAGAACCATGCATGGCCCAGTCCAGAACTGTGCATGGCCAGAACCATGCCGGACTCAGGCCAGAGCCATGCATGGTGGAGACCACAGGGTGTGCTCTGACCAGGGAGGGGAAGATCTTCTTCCCTGGATTCAGAGAGTGGAAAGCAGAGTCCTCCAGAGATTGTGGGGTCGGTCCACGGACTGAGGTGGCCTACAGGGAGACAAAGGGCAGGCATGGTTGGCAGTCAGCCTGTGGGTTCAGGAAACAGAAGACAGGTGTGTCAGGCTGGCTTGGGGTATGTGTGTCATCCACCTGCAGCCCTGCTCTTGCAAGGGCTCTCTGCGTGGCAGAATTCTCTGCTGTCTTGAATTGTGAATGGTTTCTGAGGAAGAGCCTCACAGGTCTGTATGCACTGGCATTAGAAATACTGGTCCTGCAGGCCTGGCACTTAACCGTGACTGTCAGGCATCATCCTGAGATGGAACATAATTTGGTCCAGTCTCTCAAGGCTGGACCAAGTTGGGACCAAGAGCAAATTGTGGGCATGGGCTGGATGCAGAAGCCAGATGGACTTCTAAGTAGCCCTTTGTTAGAAGAACTCAGGCAAGACCGAGAAGGAGGGTCCCTTGGGCAAAGCTGATCAGTGCCAGGGTCCATAGTGGGCTTGATGTGCACCTATGCATGTGTATGTGTGTGAGTGTGTGTGTGTACACGTGTGAAATTATAGTGTGCATGTGTATGCCTTTATTTGCATTTCAGAGAGGGTGGAAGGGAGTCAGCAGGAAAGAAGGGGAGATGAAGACGGGGCAGGGCAGGGCAGGAGAGGGGCAGGGCATGCATGCTGTGAGACCAGTCCCCACCTGTCTTGGCTCAGGCATTGTGCATTGGTCACTGTTTTACATTAGAAAGGTTTTGTGTGAATGGTCTGAGAATCCAGCCTTGGCACTCTGGCCCGCGGCATTATATCCTTACTCATTCTGTGTTCAAGCTTTTTTTCTTTTGTGTTCGCTGAAGTCCTCCAATATTTTCAGACAGTAGCTGTTATTAATAATTTCTATTCTCTGCTTCAATAGTTTCTCGGTCGATAGCTCTTAAATCTTTTAATTAGTCATAATTTGGCTAATGGGAGAACTGGAGCTAGTAAAAGAAATGAATGAGACCAACACTGTCTTTGCAAATTCTGCTCTTCACCAAATGGCAGTCTTTGGGTCTTTGTGTCAAAAATACATGGAAATGTTTTTTTTTACAGACCCATATGGCAGTGGCCACATGTGTGGGGTCACAGGGAGTTGTGTTGAGCAGTACGGCAGGCTCTTTAGGTCAGTTCTTTGGCTGAAGACTCTCCTACTTCACTGCAGGATGCTAGCAGGCAGTATTTTGTTTTGTTTTGTTTTCTCAGTGAAGCAAGAGAGTTTGAAAAAAATTAAAAAAAATTTAATCACTGGGACTGGAGGGATAGTACAGCGGGTAGGGTGTTTGCCTTGCACGTGGCCATTTGGGTTCGATTCCCAGCATCCCATATGGTCCCCTGAGCACCGCCAGGAGTGATTCCTGAGTGC
Organism: Sorex araneus; assembly: GCF_027595985.1. NCBI lineage: Eukaryota > Metazoa > Chordata > Mammalia > Eulipotyphla > Soricidae > Sorex > Sorex araneus. Next base: position 37,345,251 of record NC_073305.1, on the reverse strand, counting down.
AGAGCCAGGAGTCAGTCCTGAGCATCGAGGGGTGTGACCCAAAAAGCCAAAAAAAAAATTAAATCACTGTAAGATACAGTTACAAAACTCTCATGGTTGGATTTCAGTTATACAATATTCCAACACCCATCCATCCATCAATGTACATTTCCCATCACCAATATCCCCACTATCCCTTCTTTACCCCCCGGGAAAGCCTGCCCCTATGGCAGGTACTTTTATTCTCTCTCTCTCTCTCAAACAAGAGAGTTTTTATTAGATGAAATTTACTTAGAAATATGTAAAGGGAGAGAAAGAGAGGAATATGAGTTTTAGAGGACACAGACTTATCTAGAGCGGAAAAAGCAGAGAGAGGGATAGAGAGATACTTGTTCAAGAAAGAACGGGGGCTCGATGAAAAACCCAATTGGCTGTAAATTTAAGAGACTAAGAATAAATGCCTTGTGCAGCTCACAGAGCTTCGTTTTCCTCTGTTGGAGAATCTCCTCTCACTGGTGCTGGCTTGTTTGTGCAGGCATGGATGGAAGGTGGTGGTGGTGTGCAAGGGTCCATGTCCCTCCTTTCCCACAGGGATGGAAGTGGTCCCACTGGAGAAAATGGCACGAGGCACTGTTGATCCTGCTCAGGTAACCCTGGAGTGGAGCTGACACACACAGCCGGCTGCACATACCCCGAACCTGCCTAGTCTCCCTCAGTGCCTCACCCTCACTCCCTCCCACAGCAGGATTGGTCCACATTCCAGTGACTTCCTGTCCTAGGTTTGCTCCTCCTAGTACACTTGACCCCCCTGCTCAGCCCTTTAGTCCTACTGTTTCATATCATACAATTATCAAACACCCATCCCTCCACCAGTGCACATTCTCCGCACTTTCATAATCCTACCTCCTTTCATAATCCTACCTTCACACCACTCATAACCCTACCTCACACCACACACTCGAGGAGCGGGGGAGGGGCAGGGAGGAGGAGACAGAGAAAAAGAGAGAGAAGGAAGTAAGGAGAGAGAGAGGGAAAGAAGGAGAAGGAAAGAGTGGAGGGCGGAGAGAGGGATGGGGAGAGGGGAAAGGGGAGGGAGAGGTGTTGGAGGAAGGGATGGAGAGAAGGAGAGAGAGAGATGGAGAGGTTTGCATTTTTTTAGTAGTCTGATAAGTAGCTTGAGTTAATTCTTTTCCATCCTCAGCTCAGGACTTTCTGGTCCTTCCGCTGGCCACTCCCACACCACTAGTCATTAATTTTGGTGGGGCCTCTCTGTGTGTTCATGACACAGGCATCTGCGAGTATGTTGACAATTGGGGCTCTAGACGCTTCAACTCTAGGTTTTCTCTCTGCTGACTGAAAACCCCTCTAACATACCTGAGACTCTGTCATACTTCCTCTGGCATCTCTCTGGACAGAGTGGGAACAGCCTCCAAGACGGGCCCTTATAAGGCTCACCTCCTGACAGCTCACTCTGCTGTGGTCCCCTCTCCTTCTGAGAAGAGTAACCAACAGACTCTTCCGGGAGTACCAGGGTGGGGTGTTTAAGAGCTTTGCTTTAAGAGATACTGGAGGGCAGAGAGAGAAAGTCTAAAGCACTGAGTGCTTGCTTTACATGCGGTAGGCCAGGGTTCCACACCCAGCACCACTTGATGCCCTGAGCACTATCGAGTGGAGTCCCCCAAATTGTCTGCCATGGAGGCAGGGAGGGTTGGAAAGGGGGGTATTCTGGGGACACTGGTGGCGGAGAATGTGCACTGGTGGAGGGATGGGTGTTTGATAATTGTATGATTGAAACTCAAACATGAAAGCTTTGTAACTGTATCTCACGGTGATTCAATAAAAAACAAAAACAAAAACCAAAAAACCAAAAACCCATACCTTACCAAAAAATAGTCGGGTTCCCCCTAACAAAACTCTCAGAAAAAGAGCTACTGGAGCCAAGATTTACTATTTTCCCTCACGTGTACTGAAGTGAGGCAGCTGCTATGAGATGAGCATGCTCAGAGTGTGAAAGGTCCAGCTAGTGAGAAGTAAACATCTCCCAGCAACAGCCAGTGCAACCTTCCAGCCATTGAGTGAGACACCTGTGAAGCCGATTCTCCAAGCCCAGTCAAGACTGAGAGCAGCTAGCAGCAGCCTTGGCCAACGTCTTGACAACCTCAAGAGATCCCATAAGCCAGAACCACCAGGGCAAACACATTCTGAGTTCCTGATCCACAGAAGCCTTGGGATGCCAGACGTTCACTGTTACATATGAGGTCTGGCAGTGCAACGAGATGTTTTTGGTGCTCAGTTTTGTAATACCAAGCTTCATGTCTACACCCAAAGGGGCTGATGGGGGAATGAGATCAAAATCAAGCATGTTGAGCAGACATAGGCTCTGAGCTACCTCCTTGGCCCTTGCAATCATCTCTTATGTTGCAGTAGATGACTCATACGGACTTATTAAGCAGCTAGCCTTGGTTCCATGGTTTGGAAGAGCAAATGGCAGCTCCATCTGTTCAGTAGTTCAGACTCAACTCCAGCAATAAAGCTTGAGTTTTCTCTTCCTCTCACACCTCAGTAGCAAATCTTTGAAAGCAGCTTTCTCTGAAATACATGCCACAAATCTGCTCCACCTCCAGTGCCACCACTAATACCCACGCGTGGTCACCCAGCCCACACTCTGAAACAACGTCCACATTGCTCTTTTCATTTCTGCACTTGTCTACGTAGCCAGCTCAGAAAAAAAAAAAAACAAAAAACAAACCAACCTCAGACTCTGCCAGTCTTCTGTTCAATCCTCCCTCAAGGCTCACATCATCTCATGATACCAAAATCCTCACTGCTGCCCAGAGGCAATTCTCAGCGCAGCTCCTGTCTAGCTCTCTTCCTTTCCCTCCTACCTGAAGAATTCACTCAGTTCTACCCACACTGAATGTTGCCTTCGCCGACAACATTCTCTCCTCAAAGGTAACCGTGTCTTTGTGTTTCCTATGACATTTATCAGCCCCTTGTCCACAATTTCTTGAAGATTCAATTCAGAACTCACTTCTTCAAAAGTCCTTCCTTGACAAATCAATCTTTCCATTTCAACTCTCTGGGACTCACCAGTGAGGCACCATTACTGGCCTGTGGGTTCTTGCATTGCAAGAAATCAAATCTTTATGATTAAAACTAACATAGCAATAAGAAGGCAGGGGGAGCTCATTTGATTGAAGCCAATATCGAAGAGCAGAGAGGGAGTGAGCGAGCTATTAGACAGCTCTCTGGGCTCCATGCTGAATGCCGTGCCCTACAGGAGGCACCTCAGTAAGAGAATGAGTCAACTCCATCTGGAGAACGTGGGATGCTCTTAGTGAGAAGGACCTGCTGGTCATAGAACAAGACCACACTGAGATTCCTCCTCTGGTCTGACAGTAGAAGAAGGGGGAGCAGGGTGCCGAGGGAATTTGGAGAAGGGTGGTTGGTGTAGAAGCCTTCCCACAGCAACCGGACCGAAAACGATTAGAGATGTGATGAGCAGGATTGCATTTACCCCTCTTCTCTTGGGAACAAATCAATGCACCGATCATTATCTTCATCAGAGGCTCAGTTAGAAAGGGAACATTTGAAAAAGCACACAGAAGTGAAGGACTTGTCCTGTGTGCATTTGTCTCCAAATAATTTGCTTCTAAGTTCCTGGCAGGCGACATCCACCAAAAGTCAGCTCAAGCATAAAGGGGCTTTGGGTTTTGATTTTTAGAAGAATGACAAGTCATTCTGGTATGAAACCATAGGCTGGTCTTAATGGCCAACGAACTAGAGCCAAAACTTTTAGAGCCCTTTGAAGCCCAAAGGATTCTTTCTTGGCTACTCAGTAAGGTAAGGACTGTTATTATCTTGTAGCTGAGGAAACTGAGGGAGGAACTTCTCAGGGTCCAGGTCTTGACTGACTCCTAGGATGGGAGGGGCCTCATTTGTCCTGGACAATCTCTGCAGGGTGTCACAATGTCCTTGTTTGTTCTTTCATTGCTTCTGTTTTCTGTACAAGTAGGCCTCAAACTCCTGGCAGAGGGTCCCATTCAGAAGGAACCACAATGCTAGTTTCCTTCCTCTGTCCCAAGTGCTCCTGCTTCCCAGGTACCCTTGCAGGGGCACCTCCATGTCCCAAGTCCTTTGTATGAGACTTGATTTTTTTTAAAATTGAATCACCGCGAGATACAGTTACAAAGCTTTCATGTTTGAATTTCAGTCATACAATGATCAAATACCCATCCCTCCACCAGTGCACATTTTCCACCACCAATGTCCCCAATATCCCCCGCCCCCCACCCACCCCACCCCTCCCCCTGCCTCTATGGCAGACAATTTCCCCCATACTCTCTCTCTACTTTTGGGCATTATGGTTTGCAATACAGATACTGAGAGGCCATCATGTTTGGTCCTTTACCTACTTTCAGCACACATCTCCTATCCCGAGCGATCCCTCCAACCATCATTGGTGTAGTGATCCCTTATCTATTCCAGCTGCCTTCCCCCCCCCCAGGAGAGGATCAATATTCCTGGCCCCTTGAGACCTGAATTTTGAGGAATGACCTGAGCAGGACAGTGAGACCAAAGAAAGAAACATTCATGCTCAGGTCGAAGAAGGGTCGTGATGACCTCTCACCCAGGGAGCAGAAGCCTCTGCAACGACCACTCCGGCACCATCCACAAAATTAGCAGGAAGCTGAGGCCTGTGGGCTCCTTGACGACCACCAACCCTGGCTGGTTCTGCCATGGTTCACAAAGGCCGCATACAATCAGTCTCTGGTTTTTAAATTTTTTTTTGTTTTGTTTTTTATTGAATCACCATGTGGAAAGTTACAAAGCTTTCAGGCTTTGTCTCAGTTACATAATGTTTGAACACCCATCCCTTCACCAGTGCAAATATTTCACCACCAAGAACCACGGTAAACCTCCCCCCCCACCCCGCCTGTGTAGCTGATAAATTTCACTTTACTTTCTCTTTACTTTGATTACATACAAACAAAAAACCTCACTATTATTGTTTGGAGTTCCCCTCCCTCCCCCAGTCGGACCTGCTGGAAAGGAAGCATTTGATAATTTGTTTTCCATTGCTGAGAATGAAGAGATATGAGGTTGTGTGGCCACAGTAGTGACCTCGAGCTTCTAGATTTCTGTACTTTAGTATTTTAGTGAGTAAGTCCAGAGGGCTTTCTGCCAGAGGTTGCATCATTGCTAGCTTGTACCTCTCTGCTACTTTATATTCCACATATGAGTGCAATCTTTCTGTGTCTGTCTCTTTCTTTCTGACTTCAGTCTCTGTTTTTTTTTTCCTCTTGAGAAGCCAAGAGTATATTTTTCCTCCTTCTTCTTAAGTTGAGGCAACTGTCAACTCAGCACAGCGAGTAGGGTGTTTGCCTTACACCCCGCTGACCTGGGTTCGATTCCTCCACCCCTCTCGGAGAGTCCCAGCAAGCTACCAAGAGTATCTTGCCCGCACGGCAAAGCCTGGCAAGCTACCCGAGGAGTATTTGATATGCCATAAACAGTAACAACAAGTCTCACAATGGAGACGCTACTGGTGCCCGCTTGAGCAAATCGATGAGCAACGGAATGACAGTGATACAGTGATACTTCTTAAGTTGATGGTGATTATAAAATGAAGTAGCCCCCAATAAGTGAGGTTCTTGGAACATAGGATGTGTGGGGAAGAGCATGTTACCACTGCAACAGCATTTTACGAAATTGGGTTCCTTCCAGTCAGCTCAGCAGGCAATGTTCTGAGACCATCAGGGTTCCCAATCCAGGGGCAAAGCTCTTCCTTCGTAGTTCCTGGTTGCTGGCTCCACCCCATCCCTGAGCTACCCACCAGCTTCCTGCTGCAGCAGAACACACTTTAGGTAACCACAGCGGGCATTATCCTGGCATCCCAGAAGCATTATCTCTGCTCATTCTCTCCTATCAAGAGAGATCTCCTTTTCTAATTACCTGAAACCTTTCTCTGCAGTTTGTCCCAGTGGAATAATGCCCAGGATTCCTGCATCTCATCTTGGGTGCCTCTAGGAACAGCAGTTTTAGAGCAACTCCCCACCTTGGAGGGCTGTATTCGATAGACTCAGACTTTCCCATTTAAAACCAGGGGCTCACATACCACTTACCAGGGCCCATTAAACCATTAAGGAAGAATGCTATCTTAGTGGGTCAGGACAATCAGCGTATTTGGTTAGGAATGAAACTAATCTCCTCCTGCTCTCTGGAAAATGCCCCTTTACTCATTAAAGATTCCAGGAATTCCGAATCCTGAGCTGGTCTATGTGTCCACCCCCCACCAACAGACCTGGAAGCTCTGCTCTCATTTCCTCTTAAGTGCTTGACTTTTTGGCCCTCCCAACCCCAGACAGGGACAATTGTGGGCCTTCAGCTGACCTGTTAGCCCACATCACTGCACCCACGCTTCTCTGTCACATTCATCTTACCCACTGCAAAACCAGATGCGGATGGTCCTTGAGTTTTTCCATGGGGAGTTTCCCCTGTGGGTTACCACCCTCATTTTTTTTTTTTGCATTAGGATGACCACTATGACACTTTCCATTGACAGTTGGTTACAAGTCAGTTACCTGTTGTCCTGTCCTAAGACCACATACCCCCCAAAGACACCACCACCTTAGGACCTGGGCCCTACAGACACTGGTCCCTTTGGTTTTCAGGAATAGGGCTGACAGAGTTCTAATTAATTAATCGCAGGTGACCTCAAAACATCTCCCAGGTCTGTTTATCAGAACTGCTGCTTGGGAATGCCATTAAATTGCATGAGGAAGTGGTGACCTTTTTTTGCGTAGGCCCAAAAGAGGATCAGGTCAGGAAGTGACATTCTTAGATAATAAGAACTTCCATAACACATAGAAAGCCCAGTTCCAGGGAAGACTTGTCAACCATGTGGCTGATGAGATTTAGAGTTTTTCCAAATGAGGAAGAAAAGGAGCCACATAAACTAAATGGTAACCTGGGAAACGGTGATGTCCTGATGAGAGAAGCAGGCAGGAGGGCGGACTCTGTCAGAGGACCAACAAAGGGTGAACAGACAAAACCCCTGTCAAAGTTTCCTCCTGACTGAGGGAGCGAGGCAGTGTGACTGGTATTCTAGTAAATCTCACACAGGCAGATTAACTCTTTACTGCATCAGAAATGTCAAGTTCTGCCCGAGATTAAATTTTTTTTTGTTTGTTTTCAAATTTTGGGTGTACACCCAGAAGTACTCAAGGCTAATTTTTGGCTCTGTGCTCAGGGATCACTCCTAGCAGGGCTTGGGGAAACCACATGGGGTGTTGGGGACTGAACTCAGTTTTTTTTTTTTTAATTTTTATTTTATCACCATGTGGAAAGTTACAAAGTTCTCAGGTTTATGTCTCAGTTATACAATATTCAAACACCATCCCTTCACCAGTGCCCATATTCCACCACCAAAATCCCCAGTATACCCCCCGGCCTCCGCCCCCCCCACCCCCAACTGTATAACTGATGAATTTCACTTCATTTTCTCTTTACCTTGATTACGTTCCATATTTCAACACAAAACTCACTATTGTTGTTGGAGTTTCCCCCCAAGAAAGACAGCCCTACTAAGGAAGCATTTGATAATTAGTTTTCCATTAAAAGAGTGTATGTTTTCAGCGGCTGCGCAGTTCAGATGTGTCCCAGTCCCGCATCCTGGAGCCGTGTTAGTTGCTGCTCAGTGTCGCCAGGGCTCCATCTGGAGAAGGTGTGGTGGCTGCATCTCCTCCATCTGGATCCCCGGTTGAACCCAGTTTTATTGTGTGCAAGGCAAGTGCCCTGTTGTCATGCCATCTGTTTGACTCCTGCCCTAGTTTTGAATGGAAAAACAGCACAGGGACAGAGAGATGGCTCTTCAGCTCTTCAGAGTGCTGATTTTGCATAGAAGAGGCCCAGGTTAGATCCCTAGCACCGAACGGTTCCCTCAGTACAGCAGGAACAACTTCTGAGCATGGAGCCAACAGTAGCCCCTGAGCACTGCTGCATGTACCCACCGCAAGAAAAAAAAGAAAAAAAAAAGAGCAAATGAGAATAAAACATGTTTATGACAATCTAGTCTCCTCAGTTCAGCTCCCACCACTGTGAAGAACCCTTAGGTTCTTAGTCTGGTTTTCCTGGAATCTTGACGCTGAGAAGAGGTTGCTGTGGATAGCAGTCGTGACTATTTGTTTTTAATATGAGAGAAATGTCTAGTATGAGTCATCCATGCTGAGGACAAGATTATGGGGCAGACTCAATCCATTTGTGAGCTCTTTCCTGCCAGACACAGCCACCTACCAAAAACTGGGGGCAACCTCAACTCTCCCAGGCTGGGGCAGTGTAGCCTGGTCCCTGCTTCCTGCATCCTCATACCTGTCTCCTTGACACCCCTGCCATTCTGATGCCTTTCATTTCCCCTTCCACCATCCAGAAGCCCCCTTATCCATGGTTTTGCCTGGACCCTCAAAATCTGAAAATACAGTCTACCTGGGAGATGCCTCATGATCTTTAATTATAGCATATTGTTTTAATTGTCCTTTATTAGTAGTATTTTTGCAGTAGTTACTGTTATCCATCATTTACTGTGTTTAATTTGACTTATTTATGTACTGTTACGTAGCTGGTGATTGAACCAAAGCTCAACATGTGCAATGTAGCTGTCTTACCACTGAGCCACATCCTTACCATGCCTAATAAGACTTTATTTCAAGCACCCACTGGGGGCGGGGGTGTCTCAAATGTATCCCTCACTGAGTTGTGGCACCAGCATAGACTTGGAGCGAGAGAGGCTGCCTGGTCTTCTGCAGTGAGAGCCTAATGCTGTGTGTTTTGCCTCCTGTTAGGAGAGGCTTTCTGTTTGTTTTCTTTTTGTTTGTTTGTTGTACACTTCCAGGGGCTTTGGAATTCGTAAATTCATAAAAATATAAATTTTATTTTTCTGAAAATAGAGTGGTAGGTCAAATAAGATTGGAAACCTCTGAATAGGGAGTAGGTTAGGGAGGATTAGGACTGAAGGGGTCTGTTGTGATGGTCCAGAAGCCAGAGAACTTTGGCAGTGGAGACTGGGATATAAAGTTGGAAGAGATTTGGGGGAATTCTGCAGACTTGGCAGAGAAATGTTTCACGAAGGGTGAAACTTAATATATATTTTTGTTTTTTGGGCCATGTCAAGTAGTACTCAGGACGTTCTGGCTCTGTGTTCAGGGATCACCCCTAGTGGGGTTTAGGGGATCATATGTAGTGCTGGGATCAAGCTTGGGTTGGCCACATATAATTCAAGTGCTCTACCCACTGTGCTATCTTGCTATCTCTATGGTCCAGAAGAGAGAAGTTCATGGAAGTTAAAAAAAAAAACGCTTCATTAGTTATATACTTTCTTTTGCACATGGAAATTCCTTCCCGACATGGTCTCACGTGTCAGGAAGACATGAGGCTATGTCAGGAATGACAAGAATGACATGAATGATGTGAAGAAGGGACAGATATGGCAATGGCAGTATCTGTAGGACTTGGAAAGTTCCAAAAGCTGATTCTTAAGCCCTGTGGGTTTCACTCCCTGCAGCACCTCAGTGACCCCCAGAAACAATCCTCACTTTACTGGAGAAAATGGGCAGAATCTTGCAGGCCCCCAAGAAGTTGAATAGGGAAGAGAAAATGTATGCACATAGGAACTGCAGGACTTTGCTTTTTTTTTTTTTTTTGCTTTTTGGGTCACACCCAGCGATACTCAGGGGTTACTCCTGGCTTTGCACTCAGGAATTACTCCTGGCAGTGCTTGGGGGACCATATGGGATGCCGGGGATCGAACTCGGGTCGGCCGCGTGCAAGGCAAATGCCCTACTCACTGTGCCATCGCTCCTGCCCAGGACTTTGCTTTTTTTTATATCTCAAGAAATCAAGGATTCACCCATTCATACATTATTTCACTCATCAATTTTCTCACTCATTAAGCAAATGCTATTTGCCTGCAGTGAATCAAGTTTTTTCATGCTTGTTTCCGGAAATTCAGTGGTGGAGAAAATCAGGAATGGTCAGGCCCCTGAAAGAATCTACCTAATCCAGGGAGACAGATGTTGACCAATCCCATAAGAAAGAGGTTATGGCACAACAGGAGAGGCCTGTGAAGGTTCTTTCAAGGAAATATTTTACACTGGCATTTGAAGGACTAGGAATTGGAGTAAGTTCAGAGGGTGGAGAAGAGAATTCTGAGTCAGGCAGCAGTGCCTTCAGGCCCCTGTGATTTAAGGTTGAGTGGCAAGAACTAAGGGATGAAGGGAAGCTGTCATCATTATCAGGGAAATGTCAGTCAAACCAACCAAGGGACGGCCCATCACACCAGTGACAATGACCTATATCCAAAAGTCCAGAATTAAGTGTTGGTAGGAATGCAGAGAAAAAGGACCCCTCACTCACTGCCAGAAAGAATATAATCCTTTTTGGAGATTCCTCAGAAGCTCAAAAATAGAACTACTATGAGATCCAGTGATTACTCCCTTGTTATCTATTCCAAGAATTCAGAGAACACTAATTTGATAAAATGCTCACTAATGCTCATTGTTTACTGTTTATGATAGCTAAGATATGCAAATGACCCAAAGTGTCCAATGGTATCTGAGTAAAAAAAGAAGTTGGGGTAGATTCACACAATGGAAAACTGATCACATGTTTAAAAAAAAGATTCTTGCATTTAGCTATAGTGTAAATGGAATTAGAGGGTGTCATGCTAAGCAAATTAAGTCAGAAGGAGAAAGAGAAATATCAAATGACTCATGTACATAAAGAATCAACACACACACACATTCACCAAACAAACAAGCAAACAAAAAGGAACACCTCCCCCTACTACCCCCTGCCAAACACCAACCCTTTGACTCTTGACAGCAGAACTGAGGTTTCCCAGGTGTGGGTAGTTTCTATGGACAGTGATGGAGGGATATTGGCATTTTGGTGAGTGTGGTAACAGTATAGCCAAAAAATTATAAACATTTAAACTCTTTTTTGTTTGCTTATTTTTTTAGGATACACCCAGTAGTGCTCAGTGATAACTCATCGTTCTGTGCTCAAGGGAATGTACACAGTGCCAGGGATCAAATAAGGTGAGGAGCATGCAAGGTAAGTGTCTTTAACTCTGTATTATCTCTCCAGCCCTAAACATTTATACTCTTATAAACCAATGTTGACTCAATGAGAGAGAGAGAGAGAGAGAGAGAAAGAGAGAGGGTAGGGTATTTGCCTTGCACAAGGCTGACCCAGGTTTGATTCCCTACATCGCATATGGTCCCCTGAGCACTGCCAGGAGTAATTCCTGAGTGCAGAGCCAAAAGCAACCCTGTGCATCACTGGTTGTGACCCAAGAAGGAAAAAAAAAGGAGTGATCTTTTTTTCAGAGATCACTGGGGAGTGATCTCTGATCACTGCTTATTTGTTTAGAATCTAAGTAAGTCCATCATATTATCCTCTATTTTTAAAGGTTACTTGAAGTATGGAAATGTAATTAATTGATACATAATCTTAGCATACGGATTTTTCTGTTGTCATCTATTGAAACATTTCTCTTTACCTATGTTTCTCTTTATCTAATTTCTCTTTATCTGTCTACCCATTATTTTCTTTTGGTTATTTAGGATAGAATCCAGGGTCTCATAGATACAACATCTGTTCCACCTCTGAGCGACATTCGTACCCAAAGTGAAATATATTTAAAATTAAAAGAAAGACTTGAAACAGTAAATTAATAATGTTGATACAGAGGGAAGGCACCACTGGCAATATTTACACTCAGAGAATTGCACCTCTGTTATGGTGGTGGAGGAAGGAGGAAGCTTCCAGTCCTGGGCCCTCCACCCCACACTCTGTGATCTTGACACTGATAGTCCTTTTTTTCTGACTGTTTCTTGGGATGTTTGTGATGACTAATGAGATATTGTTGAAGCTTCTAGCAGTGCTTGGAACATCACAGGCGACCAATGAATGTTTGTCCAAGAAAATAATTTTCTAGAAGCATTGAGGCTGGTGATGTTCGTAGGGAGAGACAAGGAGTAACATAGATTTGCTAGAGAAAGGTAGAAAGGAAAATTCGGAAAGGAAATAACACTCGAGTTATGTCTATTCATCAATATGTCAGGAGAAAAAAGCCTGAAATCTAAGTGGAAGTCTCAGAGACAGCAAAAAAGGCAGAAGTGGGCACTCATAGGAATATTTGGACGCCATGGAGGTAATTTAATTTGGAAAGTGAGTGTTGAAATGCAGGCGAGGGTTGGGCTAAGGGGTGCAGCATGACCTGCTGGGGGGAGAACTGTGACGGGAACAAGTGGAGCAACCCCGACAGAAACCCAGCGGTGGGAGCAGCTTGCATTGTTGACTGAGCGCGGAGTTTGTGTCGAGCAATGTTTTAAGTGCTTTCAACGTTCTGACTCCTTCCTCCCAGCAATTTCATGACCTCACATGACTTGCTCTCCCAGATTTACAGACAAAGAAGCTGAGACACAGAGAGATTAGGTGATTCATTCAGGGGACTTGCAACCTTATTCGCTAGCCAGTGGTGAACTCTCTAAGCCTTGCTGTCAGAATTGGCGTATGGAGGGGTGGATGGAGAGGGATGGATGAAGGGAGACAGTTTGGCTGCTTTTCAGGCAAATGAAAGCCTGGCCAGACTGGTGGAAATTCAGAGCAGAGCAGAACCCCCCTTGCTTTTCATTTTTCTGAGAAAATCACTACGAATGCAGCAATAATCATTGCTTTTATGTTTTTCTCTTCACTTAACAGAGATGCACAGGGACCTCAATCCATCCGCACGGGGCGGATGAAGAGGGTCTAAAGAGAGGCTTTCCAGAATTTCTGCTTCTTATTCCTGGTTAGACACTGCTGCTCTTAAATGACCCTCCCTCTAAGTGGTTTCAGATATTAAATTACTGTCCAAGTTCTGCTAGTTCTCTGAGTAATGATAAATCACTATCTTCTGAGGAGGAAATGTATTGTTAAGAAAAAGGACTGGGGTTGAGTTGAGGGACTGGAGAAAGCTGAGTAGCTGAGTAGGAAGAGCAGGAAGGACTACAAAACCGGGGTGTAAGCGAAGGGAAGGCAGGGAGGAACTCCTGCCACCATCCTTTCACACCTTCAGTAAAGCCCCCCACTCAACATTGCTTGTGCGAGGCTGGAGTGTCTGAAAACTGAGAGAGAATTGTCCTAGCGTGGAAGCTCCATTTACAACAACATATGTATTTCTGTTGTTTGACCTTTAGTATTTCTGCTTTCTTCCATTTTAACTGTGTCTGGATTCAGTATGTCTTATGCAGGGTTTTTGATTTTGAATTGGACCTGGCAACATTATCTAGTACTGTTTAAACAGACTGTGTTTACCTTTATGGTGATTATTGTACTTCAAGATACATTTATACTTAGCATGTTTCTCTTTATGCTTTTTGTTCTCTTGTCTTAAACAAGCTTTTCCCTTTTATACACATAACATAAAATCTACTTTTTCCATTTTTTGTTTTGTGTGTACACAGGTTAGTAATGCCAAGTGTTCCCATTGTTGTACCCAAGCTCTAGATCTCATTTTATCATTTTATCTTGCAAACGCTGAGACTCAGATGGTATTTATTCACTAATTCCCTGTCCTCTCCTTCCTCCAGGCCCTGGTCTCATTGTTCTTTCTAGCTCTGAATTCATTCTCAAGGTAATGGCGTTTGTCTTTTAGTGGCTCGTTCATTTCACTTAGCATGATATTCAATTATGTTCATTCCTGACTCTTTTCCTTCTAATTTTCTTCTCGATTTGTTTGAAAGTTTCTGCACTTTGCCTCTGTATCTTAGTATTTGTCTGGGACTTAGTGCTTGTCCCAGACAAGTCTAAAAGACCCAGGAATGCCTCACCATCCTAGGCAAGGCCACTCTCCACATTTTCGGGTGAGCCTCATGCAGGAAGGAACCGGCAGAGGAACCCAGGTATGGAGGATCTGGGGCTAAGATCTCCAAGGCTGCTCAGATCGGGACTGGGCCTCTTCCACTCAAATTCCCCATTTTTCAGTAGCTGGGCGGTCACACCCAGAAACTGACCCCGGTGCCGTGTAATCCCATCAATGGCCAACACCCAGAGACTATAAAACCAAGCTCCCGGAAGCATGAACATGACATCTGATAGCTTAGTTCTCCCTCTTGGAGAATCTGTCAAGCTACCGAGAGTTTACTGCCCGCACTGGGGAGAGCCTGGCAAGCTCTCCAGGTTTGCCAAGTACAGTAACAATGATGGGTCTCATTTCCCTGACCCTGAAGAGCCTCTAATGCGGCACCGTTGGGAAGGATGAGTAGAGAGGCTGCTAAAATCTCAGGGCTAGGACAAATGGAGATGTTGCTGGGCCCGCCTGAGCAAATCAATGAGCAACGGGATGACAGTGATACAGTGATCTTGGTATTTACTTAACTTTTATTTATTTAGATTTTTAATTGAAATTTTGTGGTTTATGATACTGTTAATAATGATTTCTCATGCACACAATTCAAATACCACACCTATCACCTGTGTACCCACCTCCCTCTCCCAAGACCCCAACACCCCTCCCCAATGTACTGTCACTGTCACCCCATTGCTCATCGATTTGTTCGAGCGGGTACCAGTAATGTCTCTCATTGTGAGACTTATTGTCACTATTTTTGGCATATCAAATATGCCATGGGTAGATTGCCAGGCTCTGCCGTATGGGCGCGATACTCTCGGTAGCTTGCCGGGCTCTCCGAGAGGGGCGGAGGAATTGAACACGGGTTGGCCACATGAAAGGCGAACGCCCTACCTCTGTGCTATTGCCCCAAAGTACAATAACTTTTTATCTTAGCAGTAATTTTAACATGTCCACAGTAGTGTAAAATTAGGCAACATTTTAATTCTGTTGAATTAGACAATACAAGGATCTAAGAATGATATTTTGCAGGGGGTCACATCTGGCAGTGCTCAGAGGCCACTGGCTCTTTACTCAGGGGCCATTCCTGGTAATGTTTAGGTGACCATGTGAGCTGCTGGGGTTACTGACTAGGGCTGGTTGCTCGCAAAGCAAGCACTTTCATCACACCTGTTCTATCTCTCTCGCCCCCAAGAATGCATCAATACACCATATTATTTAGAATTTTTTCTCTATTTTATTAACTCCTCAAATTAAGTGTTATTAATAATAATAGTCACACATTAAGAGTAGTGGTAGCTGTAGTAGAAGAAGCATTAGGAGTACAAGTAGAAGTAGTAGTAGCAGCATCTGCACTGTAGCACTGTCGTCCCGTTGTTCATTGATTTGCTTGAGCAGGCACCAGTAATGTCTCCATTTTGAGACTTGTTGTTGCTGTTTTTGGCATATCAAATATGCCACGGGCAGCTTGCCAGGCTCTCTGAGAGGAATGGAGGAATCGAACCTGGGTCAGCCACGTGCAAGGCAAACGTGGATAGCACCCTACCCGCTGTGCTATCACTCCAGCCCATCTTCAGGAGTAGAAATAGAAATAACAGTAATAGAAGTAGCAGCAGCAATAGTATTAGCAGAAGTAGAAGCAGCAGCAGTAGAAGTAGAAACAGTAATAATAGCAATACTAGTAGAAGGAATAGTAGAAATAGTAAAACTGTAGATGCATTAGTAGCGGCACCAATGGTCTCAGTTGTAGTAGAGGATTGTAGTAGTGGTAGTAGTAATCGTAGAATTGCTTTACCATCATGACCTGTGAGGTTTAGGCTTTCACGCTCACTGTTACTGTTGTGTTTTTGGTGTAAATTAATTGAAGTGGGGCTAATGAATTATTGGTCTAATGTGTTTTTGGTGATTGGGCTGCCCTCGTGAAAGTTCCATGCCAGAGGATAATTTATGGTTCTTATGGGATACGGAGGGGGAGAATAACCCCCACTGGGCCTGTATCTGGATAGGGGGAGATTAAGCTAGTCCTTGAAAGTTGGCTGCTAGTGGTGCGACCCGCCTGGGTTCCCGTTCTTTGGAGATCTGGGCCTAAAAACCGGCTCTGCCCCTGCCCGGCTGTGTGGCAGCAGACACCACCCCCACTGGGAAGAAGGCAGCTGGAATAGAGAAGGGACCACTAAGTCAACGGTGGTTGGAGGAATTGTTAGGGATGGGAGATGTGTGCTGAAAATAGGTAAAGGACCAAACGTGATGGCTTCTCAGTATCTGTACTGCAAACCATAATGCCCCAAAGGAGAGAGAGAGTAGGGGAAATTGTTTGCCATAGAGGCAGGGGGAGGGGTGGGGTGAGGGTAGCAGGAGAGATACGGGGGACATTGGTGGTGGAGAATGTGGACTAGTGGAGGGATGGGTGTTTGATTATTGTATGACTGAAACTCAAACATGAAAGCTTTGTAACTGTATCTCATGGGGATTCAATTGAAAAAAGAGTAGAATTAGTCCTAGCAGTAACAGCATCAGCAGTACAACAGCAGTAGTGTTACTATATACTTTTGAGGTCAGTGTGTACTTAGTCTTACCACTTAATAATGGATTTTTTGCTCACCTTTCTTTCCTATGCCTCAGACTTTCCACTGGGGACAACTTTCCTCCCACCGAAAGCATATATTTTAGAATTTTTTTCAAAGTGCAGATATTTTGCTGACAAACTTTTATAGATTTTGTCAAAATTGTCCACTTGTCATAGTTTTCTTGAAAGAGGTTTTTTCTAACTTGGAATTTTGGGTTCATAGGCTTTTCCCCCTAGTATGCCAGACATTTTATTCTGTTCCTCTTGGATTTCATTATTGCTCTTGAGCTTTCAGCCATCAATTAAATTGCCCATTTATTGGTACTTGTTCTGTGTTTGCTGTACAGCAATTTCCAAAATGTAGTTTCCTGGAAATTATCTTTTTTTAGAGGGGCCATATCCGAAAGTGGTCAGAGCTTGCTCCTGGCTCTGCCTTCAGGGATCACTCCCAGCAGTGCTCAAGGGACCACACGTTGTGCCAGAGATGCAGCCTGGGTCAGTTGCATGCAAAGCAAGTGCCCTACCTATTATACTATCTTTCCGGCTCCAGCCTGAAATGTTTTAACTTTTTTTTTTTTTACTTTTTGGGTCACACCCGGTGATGCATAGGAGTCATTCCTGGCTCTGCACTCAGGAATCACCTCTGGCGGTGCTCAGGGGACCATATGGGATGCTAGGAATCGAACCCGGGTCGGCTGCGTGCAAGGCAAATGCCCTACCCACTGTGCTATCGCTCCAGCCCCAACTTTTTCTTTTTTCATTTCTTTCTTTGGGTTTATTGAACTTCTTTGAATTAAGTATTATTCTTCTAATAGCTATGGGAATCCCTCCATTATTATGATAGACTTTGAATGTTGCATGTTTTCTTTATTATTTGGAAGTGTAATTAAATTTACTTGACTTTTGTTATTTTTTTATATTTGGCACAGTCCCTAGGGGGTTGGGGGTTGAACCTGGGCCTTTGGCATGCACGGCATATCTTCAATCAGCTGAGCTATCTCTGCCACTCTTACATGTTATGTATTTTGGGGACCTCCCACACAGTGCTTAGGGAGCCCCACAACCACTCCCAGAGATATTCTTCCTGGCTGCACATGCAGAATAGTTCAATGCCTGGGCCTGGCATTGTGTGGTGTGACATGTGCCAAGCAGTACTGGGGCCCACCAGGACCCACACCTAGTGGTGCTGCATGCCAACAAGCGCTGCCCGGGGTCGACTCTGGGGCCTGAGTCTGCCAGGCATTTACTCCAGCCCCTCTGAGCTATCTTCCTGATCCCCTGTTGACTTTCAGAATCTGTCTTCCATGTCTCTAAAGCCCTCTTATTTGTTGTATATCATTTTGTGGATCTTGTACTACCCTTTGCTCTAGTGCTTTTACACTAGTCTTCCAATTTTGAATCTTTTCCTTCCGACGTGTCCAATATACTATTTAATTGTTCTATTGTATTTCTAGTTGTAATTGCTAAATATTTTAATACTTCGATATTCAATTAGACATTAAAATTTGCTAATGTCTTTATGGTGTCTGGTTTCCTCAGATGTTTAGCATTTTTACTGCTTCTTAAATTTCGTCATATTCTGTTATATGTCTATGTTTGGGAGGTTATTGGACCCTACTAACCAGTGCTCAGTGGGGGTATTCTCAGTACCTGTTTCCTGGAGTGCTTAGGGATCACTCAGTGCTCTGCCTGAGCCCTTTGAGGCTGTCGATCATGATGATTTTTTTTTTGTGTGTGTATGTTTTGTGCCACAACTCAGCTGTATTCAGGGCTTATTCCTGGGTCTGTGCTCAGGTATCATGCCTGGTGGTCCTGTTAACACTGGAGATGAAACTCTGGCTGTGTGTGAGGCAAGTGTACAATCTCTTCAGCCCTGATATTCTTTCAATTCTCTGGTCCTAGAATTCTTTCAGATTTTTTTTATTAGAAAAAAGTGAGAGGGGAAAAGAAAAAGAAAATTTATTTTCTACCAGCTTCGTCCAATTTAGGGCCTCCAGGATTTGCTCTGGGCTAAATGCAGGAAGCCTGTCTTGACTGGGAATAGGCTCGGTGGCAGAACCTACTCACACCCACCCACGTGATCTCTGCGAGATCTTACTGAGCATGTCTTTGGGGTGTGGATGATGTTTACCCAGAAAGGGGAGGCTCACAAACTCTACACAGACAGTAGACCTGGCCAGGAATAGATCTTTCTCTCTAATTATCCTTATTACAAAATTTTGACTAAAATTACTCTTTGGACCCTTGCTGTGTGTGTTTGTGTGTGTGTAAAACCAGACACATAAAAATGAATATATATTCATAATAAACAGTATTGTGAATCATAGTGCATGAAATAAAAATTATATGATATATAAGTACATATGTATTTGTGTGTGTGTGTGTGTGTATGTGTGTGTATTAAAACCCTGACAGCAAAGGTTCTGTGAATCTCTAATTAACAGATCTGTGAAAAAGCTTTCTCTCCTAAGGTAATATTATTTACCCAAAAGCATTTTTGAAAGGAGTAGAGCAATTAAAAACTTTCCTGCTTCTTGTGATAAAACTGAAGGCTGAGAACAGTCTTTTGAACACAAAATTAACTATAAATTTTAGATGTGTATTTAGGAAATGGGGCAGGATCTTCAGACTTAGCACCTGTATGCAATCGTATAATCTCCTCTTCTATTTCTGTAACCGTACAAATGTTTTCTGCCAGAGCTGGCTCAACTGTCTTGGAGACAGGTGGGCTTCCACGTCCACACGTTGTTTCTCCAAGCCCAAACTCTAACTCTTCGGGACTTGCTCGTTCATTGTTGTGTAAGCATTGCTTGTGGACTTCCTGTCTAAAAGCTTCTTTAGGTTCCTAAATTTCTTTTTTCTTTTCTTTTTATGATTACCTTCTGAGGTTTGCTTTGTTTGTCTCTTTACTTCTTAGGCCCCAGGATTATTAATACAACCCCAGACTCTAACAGCTTCTTTGCCTTAAATTAAGTGCCAGATTCCCCACTCCCCACCAATGCAGTCCATGATGAGTCCAACATACTCCTCTCTGTCTTCCGGAGTAAAATAGATTAGTAAAAATCCATGTTTTTGAACAATGATGAAACCTGCTCTGGACCTGGCCTTGGGAGACAGAAGAGGAAGGGTCTAGTAGGGGTCAGGACTGGGGTTCAGGACCTGGGGGATGTTGAGGGACTCCTGTCACTCACTCAGCCTGCTCTATAGTTCTGTCTCCCCCAGGCCAGCCGGCTGTGCATTTCTCTGGTCCAGGTAACTGGGTCTGGGGGTCTGGGCCCTGACCTGCAGCTGAGGGCACCATCCCACAGGATGATTCTGGAGTCTGGGTGCTGGGTCTGGGGTCCCAGAGAAGCAGCATCCAGAAGCCATGCCCATCTCCCTTCCCAGCCAGGCGCCCAGCCTTTGTTTCCCTCCAATTAACTGCATAACAACAAGGAGTGAAACCAAGTGATTTAAGGAATAATTTATCATATTCAGTTTACCATTAACAGCCATCTAGTGTTTCCTTTGCCCTTTTAAATGAGCCTTTGTTCTGCTGCCCAGCTCTTCTGTGTATTCCAGCAGCTTTTAGTGAGCACCGCCCTGCCCTCATCCTCCCGCCCCTTTCTCCTCGCCCCTCCTCCCACCTTCCTTGAGTGAGTGGAGTGGGTGTCTTTCTGGAAGAAGCTGGGCCAACTCCCATCTAGCATTCTTCTTCCTACTCAGTAGGGAACATGCATGTTGATTTGTGAACATGCATGCAGAAAGTAGATAATGGACCAAGCATGATGACCTCTCAGAGTCTGTGTTGCAAGCCATAATGTCCAAATGTAGAGAGAGAGTGGGGGCTGGAGCGATAGCACAGCGGGTAGGGCGTTAGCCTTGCATGCAGTCAATCCGAGTTCGAATCCCAGCATTCCATATGGTCCCCCAAGCACCGCCAAGGGTAATTCCTGAGTGCAGAGCCAGGAGTAACCCCTGTGCATTGCCGGGTGTGACCCAAAAAGCAAAAAAAAAAAAAGTAGAGAGAGAGTATGGGTAATATTGTCTGCCATGGAGGCAGGGGGGAGGGTGGGAAAGGGGGAGGTATACCTGGGATATTGGTGGTGGGGAACGTGCACTGGTGGAGGGATGGGTGTTTGATCATTGTGAGATTGTGACCCAAACACGAAAGCTTGTAACTATCTCAATTCAATTAAAAAAAATTGTGAACATGATTGCAGGCAGGGTGCTGGGAGATGTTAGGGAAAGGCCTGAGTCTTGCTCTAGGCCAGCCTTCACCCTAACTGGGGAACCAGAGCTGCCCGAGCCGGCTACTAAGCATCTGTCAGCTTCCTGGGGGAGAGTGCTGGAGCCACTAGAACTGAGTTTGAGTTCTGAGTGCTGGTACAGACTTGGAGAGGAAGCGGGGGAGAGAGCAGCACAGGTGTGAACTTGGCCCTGAGCCTTCCTTCATAGCTTTGCCAACATGTGCTAGTCTGCTCCATATAAGTGCCAACCAATGCCGGAATGTGCCAAGCCATGCTACTCAGTGACAAACTGCCAGGTGGTGCCAGGAGATGTCAGCTGGTACCAACTTGTGCTAACCCGTGCCAGGCTTGAAACTTGTATTAGTCAGTACCAGGTAGTGCCAGCCTATTCTAGATGGTTCAGTTAGTGCCAAACTATGTCAGCCTACACCATTAGCAGCCATGCAGGTCTCTGCCAATCTCTACCAACCCATGTCACCAGCACAAGCACAAGACAGTGCCAACCCATACCAGGCAGTGCCACACTGCACCCAGCCTGTGGATTCTTTATTGGTCTGTGCCAACTTATGACAGGTTGTGCCAGCTTGTACTTGTATTGATCTATGCCAACCTGTACCACCCAGTGCCAACCAATTTCAGATTACCAAGTCATGCAAGTCAGTGCCAAGTTGTGCCTGATGGTGCCAGTCAGTGCTTGGAGGTGTCAGCCAGTGCCCACCTGTGCTAACCTATCCCAGATTTGCTGACCTGTGTTAGTACTAGGTGGTGCCAGTCAGTTCCAAACCATGTAAACCTGTGCCAACCCAATCAAACCTATGCCAGGTTGTGCCAGTCTATGCTAATTTATGCCACCCAATGTCATATAGTGCCAATTCATGCAGGTGGTGCCAGCCTGTAGAGTCTTTACCAGTCTGTGCCAATGATGCCACACCATGCCAACCTATACCATCCAATACTAGCCAATGCCAACGCCAACCTATGCCAGTCTGTGCCACCCAGCGTGAGACAGTGCTAATCCACACCAGGTGATGCCAGCCCGTGGAGTCCTTACAGTCTGCTCCAACTGATGCCAGGATATGCAAACCCATGTCAGTCAATACCAGGTGGTGCCAATCATTTGCCAACCTGTGGCAGTGTGTTTCACCCAGTGTCATACGGTGTCAACCCATACCAGGTGGTGTCAGCCTTTGCTTTTTTATCAGTCTGTTCTCACTATTTCATAGCTATTCCAACTCAAGCCAGTCAGTGCCAACTTGTGTTTCCATTTATGAGGAGACCACAGCTGCTCTGTGCTCAGGGTCACACCTGGCAGTGCTTGGGGAACCATTTGTGGTGTGGAAATTCAAATCCTTGTTGCAGCTGCAACTACTACATTCTCTCTCAGGTCCCTGATACCCCTTCTTGACTAGGGCTCTGGGTAGGGTCTGTGGTCAGAGACCACCCACTGGGAGAGGTTTCATTGACTTTCCAAGATGCCCAGATACTCTCAGGCTGAGGAGGAGAGGTTGCAGAGTCCGTGGTGGTCTTGTTGCTGGTGGATTGGTAAAATGGGGATGGAGGGATGCCACCCCAAGGAAACAGTGCTTCCACTTCTCTGCTCAACCCATCTCTGCTGCCGGAGAAAGGTTTGGTGTGGGTCAAGTCTACTCTGAACACCTATGTGGCATGATGTAGTCCTGCCAGCCTCACCAGGAAGCTGGCACATCATTTGTTCTGATTTGCATGGGAGATGATCTCCCCAAGTTTGGGGGTTGCCGAGGACTAGGGCTGGAGCAAGGTAAAGACTTGCTCTTTGCAGGACAGGGAAAGTCAGTCCTAACCTCAGCACATGTGTTCTAGGTCTGCTGTCTTCGCTCCTGAGTGCATACTTTTCATGCTGGAGACCCTGGGTCTGTCCTGGGTGCACCCTTAGGTATGGACACCACCCCCTTCAGACCCCCCCTCCACCCGCCAACAAATACTTTAACTTCCAGTTATGGTAGTCCGATGCGGTCAAGACTTTAGAGCTCTGATGAGCTCTTTGAAGATCCAGACAAGGGTGGACCCCTTCAGAAAAGGAGAGGCTATAAGAGGATACAAAGGTCGTGATAAAAATATGAAAGGACCACCAAGAGCCCAAGGCATATCTGTGCATGTTTCTTTACCCAAATGTCCTTGACAGAATGCTTATTATTATTATTATTATTATTATTACTACTACTACTACACTATTATTAATTTGGAAAGAAACTGTAAAATAGTCTGAGGTGGTGGGTGCACACAAGTTAAAAATAATTAAAAGGAGGGGGAATCTTTGAAAGTGTCGTGCTCAAGGTGTTAAAGGAAGTTTGTCTTTCTGCCACAAGGAAAGATGGAAAGAAAGTGGAGGCAAACAGAAAGAACTGAGAGACAAGTGGGGCTGAGAGAGGTCAAGAGAGATCCCCATGGCAGAAGCTTATCCAGGGAACTGCCAGTAACATCTGCTCCCAGATACTGGATGCACCTCCCGGTGAGGGCAGGTGGTTCCAGGTTCAAGGGATTTGGGGTTCGGGTCTGCTGAGGTTGGTTTAGGCCAGTCTATACAGGAGGAAGCTGGGGTAGTTTTTGTGCCTGGGGTTTTGGAGGAGACAGAACTGACTGTCAGCAAGTTCAGACCTTGGCAGGATGTAATTAACCCATGGCCACATGGATAAGGAAGAGGAAGGTCATCTGACTGTAACTTCAGTGATTTTTTATGACCTTGAACCTCAGCCAGAAGACCAAGTCTCTGTTCTAGACACACCCTGAGTTCCTTCCCACAGGCTTCTACATTTGCTTCAGAATTACCAACATCTGCTTTCTGCTGCATTAGGGGAATGTGCATAGCAGAAAGAGCAACTGGAAGATGAATGACCCAGTAACTGGGACCATTCATCTTTGGTGGACACTGCACTGCAGCCCAACCACCTTTGACCTCTCAGGCAGGATGACAGGGAGGGTTGGGGCCAGGACAGGGACAGGGAGGGCAACTTTATCACCAGGTCCTGGTGCTTCTTCTGCCTTTACAGTGCAGGTCCCTCCCTCCCTGCTGTCTCCCTTAATGATACGTGGTGCCTTGCAACTGGGGCTCAAGGCACCAGAGCAGGTCACTAAGATGTGAATGCAGGCCCTCACCACTCAGATACTCCTGTTGCACATACTTGGTGGTGCTGCCCCTTTAAGACCCTCTCCTCCCTCTCTCTCTTCTCTCCCTTTTTTCCCTCTTTGTCTCCCTCTCTCTTCTCCCTTTCTCCTTCACCCTCCTTCTCATCCTTCTTCCCTCCTCTCTTCTTCCCTCTCCTCCCTTCTCTCTTCCCCATCCCTCTGCTCTCTTCCCTCCCCGTCCTTCCTCCCCTGCCCTTTCCTCCTTTCCCCTCCCTTCCTCTCTTCCCTTCCTTCCCCTCTTCCCTTCCTCCCCCAATCACAGCCTAGAAGAATGAAGCCAGGGTAAATTGAGAAAATATTTGAAGCCTATTAAGTGTGGCTACAGTCTATTGTGATTCTTAAGTTAATTATATCCTTTTTGACTTCCAGCCAGTCCCTCTGCTGCGTTTCCATACAGACTTGGCCACCTATCCCAGCCTCTGGCTGGCAGCATGCCGGTCTCTTCCTCTTCTCCTCTCCCGCACCCACCTCCTCCTCCTCCTAGCACTGGTGAATCCTCCCTGCACTGGACGTACTGCTTCAATGTGCTGGAGCCTGGATGTGGAAGGGGTTGTGCTGGGTGCAAAGGACTTGGAGTGTCTATGTATTTGTGTCTGTGGGAGGGAGGGAGGAGCAGGGGTCGCTGGCAGGAGGTCAGACACGTAGATGGGAACCACAGCCTCTTTCACTCATTTTAGCCAGCACTTATAGTTTAACAAGTGTTAGCCTCTGGTCATTTAGCCTTTCCTGAATCCCTGGTAGGGTAGATGTTGTTGTTGCTGTTTCTGGATACAGAAATTGGGACTCAGAGAAGTGTTCCAGAGAGATCACACAACCATTAGGTGACAGAACAAGGTGAGATTCAAGACCAGGTTTGATCTTTTTTTTTCGCTTTTGGGTCATACCCAGCGATGCCACGGGTTACTCCTGGCTCTCCACTCAGGAATTACTCCTGTTGGTGCTTGAGGGACCATATGGGATGCTGGGAATCGAACCTGGGTTGGTCGCATGCAAGGCAAATGCCCTACCTGCTGTGCTATTGCTCCAGTTCCAAGGGGACTTTGTATCTTGAAGTATAAATCTCTTTTCCAGGAAGAGTCAACTGACAAAAGGTTAAGAAAGGGATTTTCATGATTTGTGGGGTCTAGCTAAGGAATTTCTCAGCCACTTCTAGCACTAGTTTGTGTAGCCATCCAATGTGGGAACAGTGGAAGGTAGGAATGCGAATTACAAGGTTCTGGAATTCTGTGTTAATGACCTCTAAGGCTTAGGGTTAATAGCAGACAAGGTTGTTAAGGTGGCAGGGAGTTAGCTCTGAATCAAAGGAATGTACAGGGCAGACCCTTAAGGTGTTAGGGTTAATAGCAGGTAGCTCTGGGGAGCTTCCCCGTGGGAGAGGGAGTCTTCAGGGGTTAGAGGTGGCAGGGAGTAAGGCAGGGGACACAAAAACAGATATCTCAGCAGAGATTAAAAAACACGAGTGAAAACAAGCTGCACATTTCATAACAGGTTACACATTTTCATATCACTCCGGTTTTACACACGATTCAGAATTTTCACATTTCCCTATATCCATCACCTCATTTGTTCTCTAAAACATCGCAGCCCATGGGGCTGGAGCAATAGAACAACAGGTAGGGTGCTTGCACAGCATGTGGCTGACCCGGGTTCAATCCCTGGAACCACATACAGTCTCCCAAGCCCTGCCAGGAGCAATCCCTGAGCGCAGAGCCAGGAGTAATTTCTGAGCACTGCTAGGTGTGGCCCCCAACCAAAACCAAGCGAACATGAAAACACACGGCTTTTCTCAATTGGGAGCGCCTTAGGAATCGGCCCTCCTGGGCCCACTTGCAGGAAGGAAACCCTCTGGCAGCTTTGGACCTTTCCCTTGCATTCTGGGCCTGAAAAGGGAAAGGACCAGCATGTGGCCTCGGTCGGACCATCGAGGAGCGAAGCAAGTTGGGGTGAATCGAGAAGGACAGGCGAGCAGGAGGAGGAGGAGGAGGAGGAGGAGTAGAGAACTCCCTGATTTATTGATCTGTCCCCCATCATCAGTGAAGCTGCCTGGCAAGGAATGAGTGGTGGAAGTTATTGGATATATCACTGTCACTGTCATCCCGTTGCTCATCGATTGATTCGAGCGGGCACCAGTAACGTCTCTCATTGAGAGACTTATTGTTACTGTTTTTGGCATATCCGATACGCCACAGGTAGCTTGCCAGGATCTGCCTCGGGCGCGATACTCTCGGTAGCTTGCCAGGCTCTCCGAGAGGGGCGGAGAAATTGAACACGGGTCAGCTGCGTGAAAGGCGAACGCCCTACCGCTGTGCTATCACTCATATATATGTTGCAATATATATATATATATTGCAATATATAAAAATAAATATATAAAATATAAAATAAATATAAAAATAAATAAATATAAAAATCCCTGCAATATTTATATATATTGCAGGGATTTTCACTTGATGTGGCTGGAAACTTTAGGAGCGGAACAAGGAAAGTGCTCAGTGTGTGCGTGTGTGTACGTGGCAAACCCCGTGGAGGGGAAAGAAGAACACGCAGGAACCATCCTTTAGTACGTTTCCAAGTGAGGCAGATGCTTTTGGTCTCCCTGCTGCCTTTCCTCAGCCTGCCTGCCTCTGGTCAGCTGAAGCTGTGGTGGACAGTTCCTGCATACCGCCTGGGCTCTACCTCTCGGGGCCACGACCTTGCTGCTCTTGGCTTTGTGGTCTCATTGCTTCCTCTCAAACTCTTGTTTTCTCTCTCAGCCCAGGAGCAAGTGCAGTCCAGTGATCTGGAGGTGGGGAAGAAGTTAACCCCGAAGACACCATCTCCCAAGATACCTTGCCCGTTTGATGGATAAGAGGCCTCAGCTCCTTCCCGCAGGCATCTCTTTGGGACTGATTATGGGAACTCTATTCCTCCAGGTGGCCACCTAAGACAAGGAAGAGACCATGCTGTGCCCTTTGGGATGGAGCGTCAGAGATGACACACAGTCACCATCTGCAATGTTGCATTGGGTGTACTTGCTCAGTAGGGGCTGGGACTGCCCATGATCGGGGATTTCAGAGACAAGGATTGATGGGGCCTCCTTAGCGGCTGATTCCACAAGCTTCTGTGAGCAGCCCTCAATTAAAATGGGATGCGAACAAAAGCCTCTTAATTCTCAAGCACAATCTACATGGTTCCTCAGAGGGTCTCCAGAGAGCCTGGGCCCCGGATGGCCATATGGGTAATCATCTCAAATACTTCTCCTTCTTAGCCTTCCATTCCTCTCTCCCTCACTTCTGCTTCCTGTACCCACTCTCCAAAGAAACTCTTGCACTGAAGTGCTTCTCTAATGCTTTTTGGAAACACTCTCAACCAAAACACAAAAGGAATATCTCGAATAACTGTGAAGCAGTATGGGGCTGATCAAAGAAAACAAACAGTTCACTATACTATTAGAATATTGATGCTTAATCATGGAGAGGAGCTGCCAGAGGGACAGACTGGTCAGTACAGACTGCAAGGGACCAGCTAGGGAGGAGGCTCAAAGGTCTGAAGCCCATGGTTTGCATTTTAAGAGTCCTGGGTTACATCTGATAAGGGATTAAAAACCAGGATATACAAGACACTAGAAGAATTGTATAAGAAAAAAACTTCCAACCCCATCAAAAAATGGGGAGAAGAAATGAACAGAAGTTTCCTCAAAAAAGAAATACAAATGACCAAAAGGTACATGAAAAAATGCTCCATATCACTAGTCATAAGGGAGATGCACATCAAAACAACAATGAGATACCATCTCACACCACAGAGACTGGAACACATTCAAAAGAACAAAAGCAACCAGTGCTGGCGTGGATGTGGGGAAAAAGGGACACTCTTTCACTGTTGGTGGGAATGCCGACTGGTCCAGCCTTTCTGGAAAACAATATGGACAGTCCTTCAAAAACTAGAAATTGAGCTTCCATATGACCCCGCAATACCACTTCTGGGAATATATCCCAAGGATGAAAAAAAGCACAGTAGAAATGACATCTGTACCTATATATTCATTGCAGCATTGTTCACAATAGCCAAAATCTGGAAACAACCCAAGTGCCCTAGAACAGATGACTGGTTAAAGAAACTTTGGTACATCTACACAATGGAATACTATGAAGCTGTTAGGAGATGAAGTCGTAAAATTTGCTTACAAATGGATAGACATGGAGGAGAGTATCATGCTAAGTGAAGTGAGTCAGAAAGAGAGGGAAAGACAGAGAAGGATTGCACTCATTTGTGGAGTATAGAATATACTCCACAAATGAGGCTGACACCCAACGATAGTAGATACAAGGGCCAGGAGGATTGCCTCATAGTTGGAAGACTGCTTCATGAGTGGAGAAGGCAGATTGAATAGAGAAGGGATCACTTAGAAAATGATGGCTGGAGGAATCAGTCGGGATGGAAGGTGTGTGCTGAAAGTAAATAACGGACCAAACATGATGACCTCTCAGTGTCTGTGTTGCAAGCCATAATGACCAAAAGTATAGAGAGAGAGTATGGGGAATATTATCTGCCATGGAGGCAGGAGGAGGTTGGGAAAGGGAGGGTATACCCGGGATATTGGTGGTGGGGAATGTGCACTGGTAGAGGGATGGGTGTTTGATCATTGTGTGATTGTAACTCAAACATGAAAGCTTGTAACTATCTCACAGTGATTCAATAAAAATTAAAAAAAGGAGTTCTGGGTTTAATCTCTAACATTTCATGGCCCCCTAGAACTGGGTGATGCCAAAACCAAATAAACAACAACAATAACTCCAACAAGGCAGGTATTTAAAAGAAGCAAGAATCTAGAGACTGAAGGTGGGAAAGACAGTGAGATAAAAGGCAAAAGGACATAATATGCAGCAGCAATTAGAGTGGATGCAGGGTCTAGGTGGGGCAGGATGGGGAACATCTCGTCTGGAAGGAGCTGGGGCAGACTGTCCATTGGGAAGGTCACTGAAAGCCAGAGAATAGGTGGAAAGGGTTTTTCTTTTTTAATTACAGCATCATGATTTATGAAGTTGTTCATAGCATAATAAGTTTTTAGCTTTATTAATTTTTTAACTATATTTATTTATTTATTTATTTATTTAATTGAGTCATCATGAGATACACAGTTACAAAGCTGTCCATGATTGGGTTTCAGTCATACAATGATCCAACCTCTATCCCTCCGCTAGTATATAATGCAATTGTTCCAGGCATTAAATGTTACAACACCAATCCCACCACCAGTGTGACTTTCCCTCCACCCATTTCTCCAGTTTTCCACCTGCCACCCAAGCCTGCCCCCTTGGCAGGCACAAAAACTTTTTTCTTTCATATTGTTTGTTACAGCAAAAAGGCAAGTGGAATTATCAAAAGATAGATTAATAGAAGTCAATTTGGGATCATTGTTATATCTTATAGTGGTATTACTGACGCCAGTGAAGATTTACTGAGCTGGTTGGTGCTAGTTGAACCGTTTGTGTTACTATTTTGATCACTGAACTTGGGGGTCTTCTATGCAGCTTTCCCTTCAAATATGCTGTGTTTCCTCTACTGGTCTGTCAGGACTATGAAGTTTAGAAGTGTTGTGTGGGTATACAGCCAGGAGCTAGGAGCTGTGAAACTGGCGTGATTTGGTGGCTTGGTGAGTGATAAGATTTCGTGGTGGAACTGAACTGTTTTTATGCCAGGATTGTGGGCTACTGGACTTTCAGGCAGAGTGGGGAATCTGCCCACCTCCATTCTGAGAAGACCCAGAGTTCTCAGCCTGATCTACCTGGGATGATTCAGCATCAGCATGTTCTTTGGGGTATCAGTTGCATAGCTGGTTTCTTTCTGTGCTGGGAAATGGTGGTATGGGAGGGAGCTTTTAGGTCTTCTGGTTGAGGTGGGAAGGGTTTGTAGTAGGCAAGGCTGGCTGGAAATTAAAGAAAGGAGTGGAGAGCAAGCTCTTCCCAGCTGGGACCTGCCAGGGCTTTCTTCCCAGAGTTAGACATATAGCACTGAGGAGCCAGGGCTGGGTTTCAGAAAAGACTGTATGGAGGCAAGCAATGCTTACGTTCCTTCACTAATGAGCACTAAGCCCATTTAAAGTGCTCGGTACCATTTTAGGCATGGAGGTGTGAACAAGAGACGGTGAAACTGTGCCCTTAACAAGCATGTTTTCCTCAAAGGGTCTCTAGGGATGGCCCTTTGCACAGTGCTCCCTAGGAAATGGGTTCTTTATGTCCTCCGGGCTCTGAGCCAGAAGCACTCCAAACAATTCTCCTGGGCTTGCTCACTCCAGGTTTCCCCATGAAGTAGTGTGTTCACCTGGCTGCTCACACCTTTTGTGGTGGCACATGCATGGCACACCCATCACTCCCTGCTTGTTTGCGTGGCTTTCTCATCACTGGTGAAAGAGCGGCAAGGTTGTAGATTACACATCAGGGAAGCAAGTCCGGGTGATCGTAGGAAGGGTGACCAAAGTTCGATAACTTTGTGAAGCTCCAGTTCAGACACCTCTCTAACCGTTAAGTAATATGTAAGGCCATGCAAATCTTAATCCCATCCTTCTCTCCTCTTCACCCTGCTTTCTAGTACTCCATTCTCAGGAAATCACTTGCAACTCTCCACAGACGCTCACTCCTTCCAGGCCCATGCATACTTCACCATGCTTTTCCTGGAAAGTCCATCCTTACTTTCTCTTCGATTGAATTTTTAACCATGCTCTGAGCTTCAGTTCAAATGCCACCTCTCTTTGGAAGATTTCCAAAATGCATTGCTTCCGGCTCTGAATCCTCTGTTAGTATCTTGCTTGCAGCTTCTTTATGTTCCCTTTATTGCACCGTAGGTCCTTGACGTTTTTCTTTCTTCTACAACTGACTTCATGGTCATCCAGGGTCCAATTCTGCTTGAGCATGTTCAGGTATTCTGCAATAATAATAAATAGCTCAGCAAAATAAACAGATGGGCCACATGGCTGCTAATGTTGATGTAGCTTACTTGGTCACTGATGGTGGACTGGGCAGTTCATAAGACAGCGGGGCTTGGCTTAGATCTAGAGTCTTCCTGCCTGCTGGCATCACCATATGCGTTCAGGGATGCAAATCTGGGAAGCATCCAACTACGTTATGATGCTATGACGTTGCCATTCTTGTACTGTGATGGCTTGCTCACTCTGTCTTTCAAATGCACAGTCTTCTTCTGCAGCTTCTCCCAAGGAACTCTGAGTTTGGGGGTTGTTCTGAAGGCAGACCCTAGACTTCTCTAGAGGCTGGTGTTAGCAGCTTAGTCTTTGTCATTTACACTTAGTTCTTACATTTAATCATTTGCAGTTACCTTGAAGATGGAGCTGAAATGATTCTCTGAAACTTCAGAGTGGGAAGTCTGAATATGACTTAATAGCTTAGGAATAATATTTGTGAAGGGTTTATATTTTAAAAGGCCTTTTAGGATAATGGACTTAGAGGCCTCTTTTACCTTCCAAATGCACATGATTTTATCCAGGTAAAGTTTTTTTTTTTTCTGAATCCAAGTACTTCTCCTATTCTTCGGTATTCATTTTATTTTTTGGTTTTAGTTTTTGGGCCACATTGGGAAGTGCTTGGGAACTTCTCCCATTTTGGTGCTCAGGGGAACCATGTCGTGTTGAGGCTTGAACCTGGGATCTTGCAGATAAAGTGTCCATTCCAGTTTTTTGAGCCATCTCTAAAGCCCATTTTCTTCTTATTTTGATGACAATCACCCTGAAGTCAGACAGGGTTTAGAATTGTTTTTCCCTTGGTGATGCCAGAATTAAACATGTAAACTCATCTATGTAAGATGATGGCTCTGCCACTGAGCAATATTCCTGGTCCAAGAGTTTAAAATTTTTATCTCTGCTTAAAAACAAACAGATTATATTGGCCAGACCAGCCCAGGAACTGTGATGTCTGTGATGTCATTTTCTCTCCATGGGATCCAGGATTTGAATTAGTGGCAGAAGAAAAGCAAGTCCCTTTCCCTATTTTATAGTAACAGACACTAGAGCAAGTGTTTGTAAAGTGGTTTTAGAGATACTGTCACATTTGCTACCGAAAGAGTCAGAGGGTTTGAAAGAATGAAGCCATTTATTGGTTCAAAATGTGGGCTTCCAGAAATTGAGCATTCTGCCCAATACTATGCTACCCGCTGTGCATTTGCCTTGCATGCTGCCGATCCAGGTTCGATTCCTTCATCCCTCTCAGAGAGCCCAGCAAGCTACCGAGAGTATCCCACCTGCACGGCAGAACCTGGCAAGCTACCTGTGGTGTATTCAGTATGCCAAAAACAGTAGCAACAAGTCTCACAATGGAGACACTACTGGTGCCCCCTCAAACAAATGGATGAATAATGGGACGAGAGTGTGACAGTGCTACAGTGCTACTATGCTACCCAAAGCAGTGGAGTAAGTGGCTGGGCAGGGACTTAAGCCCAGCTCTTTTTTTTTTTTTGCTTTTTGGGTCACACCCAGCGATGCTCAGGGGTTACTCCTGGTTCTGCACTCAGGAACCACTCCTGGCAGCGCTTGGGGGACCATATGGGATGCCGGGGATCGAACCCGGGTCGGCCGCGTGCAAGGCAAACGCCCTACCCGCTGTGCTATCGCTCCGGCCCAGCCCAGCTCTTTGACTAGTGTTTGATGACCTTTTTTGGCAGTAATGAAATTTGCCTACTTTCAAGTGAATACATCTTTCAACTCGTTCTTCTTACCTCCCAAACTCCATTGATATTCCTTATCCCAGTCAGCTGTCAGCTAACCTCAGGATGGTAACAGTGGGTGAGAATAGCTGTGGACACCTTCCAGAGAGATTTATATTCTCCCCCGAGGGTCAGTGGCTAAGAGCACCTGCCTTGCCAGCCTGAAGCCTCGAGTTCCATCCCTGGTTCCACCACATGTGCCCAGTGCCTGCCTGGCAGCTCTGCTCTCTGTGATCCCTGTCGCCACAGACAGCTTCTGACTGTACTGCAGTTAGGCATTGGCAGGTACCACAAAGGGGTATGAGAACTACAATGGAAAACATAGGAGACCCACCGCTAGGAGTGGTGTGTGTGTGTGTGTGTGCGTGTGTGCGTGTGTCCGCGCGCGCGTGCACGTGCCCACATGCATGTGTAATCCTGGTCATCCCAACAGCAGTAACAGCAACTGGAAGATAAGGGGAAGTATATCAGTAAATAAATTACATTTTTCCCAAACTAGGAGCAAAATAGAAGCTTACATGGAAATGTTTTTGGCTTGGTGACAGGCCCATTTGGAGTTTTTTTGGGTTTTCTGGATGCCCCTTACAGTCACTGCGTAAGTGAGCATTTTGTTCCTGTTGCCCCCCAACCTCCACCCAGTGTTGATGACATGAAAAAAATAAAGGAGGTGCTGAACTAGTGCTTGTGATCAGGCACTACATATTAATAATAATAATAATAATAATAATAATAATAATAATGAGCCTATATAGTAGGCTTCTGAGGGTCCTAGATGTGTGTGTGGGGGGTGGGTGGGGGTGGAGGGCTGAGGCCTTAGGACCCTGGGTTAGGCAGCCTGTAGGCTGAGCTGAACGCAGAAGCCTCGCCTGGCTTTTCTGATAGGCTTTTCCGTCTTCTCTCACCCACTTGGACAAGACCAAAGAAAAAAAACAACCTGTTTCTTTATTAATGATGCTTTCTGCAGAGCTAGATTAAGCACTGATTAAAGGCAGATGCTTCCAAAGGCTAAATGTAAGTACCCTCTCAGCCATTTCTCCAGTTACAGGGTTCCCTACACGATTCTTTAAAATCACTTTGGCTCGCTTCCCATTCGCCGCCCTCCACACTCTCCACCCAGCTTCCGAGCTGCTCCTCCCAGAAGGGCGCCGACTGCCAGGAGCAGGAGCTCCGACTCCAGACAGACTTGCCCTGTGCAGAGCTTCGAATACCTACCGGCGGTCTGGGGCCACCTTCCCAGAAGGCAGGTAAGTCCTCCACGCTGGGAGAGCCCTGCTCTTCCATCTCAGCTACTGTGGAACTTGCTGTTGATTTTTTCCCCCATTTGGATGGAGTTAGGACCCTTTGTAATCATTTCCTAATAGAGTCAGACCTACAGTGAACCCAGGTGATGTGGTTCAGGGGGTGGTGGGGGCCGTTAGGTGTGTCTGTGCATTTCTTGGGCTGTCTGGTGGGCCTGATGGTGCTCACAATCTTGGAGTTTTGGTGTCAGGAATTGGACTTTTCTAGAAAAGGTGTGCTCAGTTCTTGCCTCCATTAGAGGATATAGTGAAAATTCTCCAAGTATTTTTGTGTTCGCTGAACAATTGACCAATTAGTCAAAATTGATGTACATGTTTTCTGTTTGTATTTTTTTTCTGAAGAGCTAGCAAATTAAGCTTGGAATTGACAACAACCACGTTCAAGTCTGTTCTTGTTTGTTTGCTCTCTAATTTTCTTATGTTATCTGTGAAAGCAGAAGGAGAGATATTGTTTCTTAGAGTCCACAGTTAATGAATATATAGTTCATGGGTCATCCAAGTTAAGAGAAAAGATCGAAGAGGCATCTTGTGAAGCACATTTACCATAATGTGGGTAGGACGGTGTCTTAGTAGGGTCAGGAAAAGGATGCAAGAGGCAGGATGCTGTTTAGGGAGCATGTCACACACTGTCTGAGAGCCATTGATCCAGCCCAGCCCAGCCCGAAGCACTGTGGTTCCACCCTCCCGACTCCCTTCTCTCACTTCCTGGCAGTGTCTTGATTCTGAGAGAAGAACAAGGGAGGTAGATGTAATGCCATGGTGGGATTGCTTGGGAAGGATATATTTCAGTATGTATGTGATCATAGGAAAACAACGCCATTTCTCCAAGTCTTCACATTTCCTTTGTAAATTGTGGCTGACATAATAACACCCATCTGGTAGATTTTGGGGGAGATGATAAGAGGGGAATATATTTGAAGCATTAGGCATGATGCTTAACCCAAAGCTTGTGACCCTTAGTCACCTTGGAGTGGGTCTTCGTTGTTCCAGAAGGTCTGGACCAATGTCATGCTGACATGTGGGGGTGTGGTTGCAAGTCTTCTGTGACTTCCCTGGTGATCCCGTCTGCTGGCTAGAGTGTGAGCATTAGGTTGTCTAGTTAAGTCCTTACCTAGAGAAAAACATTATTTGAGGAAGAGATAAAGTTAAAACCCTTGCCTCTTGAGAGGATGTCACTAATAATTTAGCTTAATTCCAGGGACACATTTTCTCTTGGAGGTTCTTCAAGGATAACATCTATCACATCATTCTTCTGTGGTGAATACACCCAGTATGTCACCTGGACAGGATAGACACCAGGACACAATTCCTGTCCTAGTATAAATGCTGTCAGTCTCGCTATGAATGCAGAACAGTGGTAGGTGTTTGCCCACAGAGACCTCTGAGAAGCTGATGCTTGCAAACAGCAGGCAACTTTGACTTAGGGCAATGGTTTCCTTCTCTTGTTTCCTAAAGTTATTTATTGGATGAGTCTATCTTCCAGAGCCCTGACAGAAAAGGGACGGCCCATTCAAATGGGAGCGATTTGAGGTATCTTATTAATAGGACTTTTTACAAAAGTGTCGTCAGAGTTCAGTAACAGAAACAAATATGTGTGTGGAGTTGTCAGATATAATGAGCATGAGGTGCCTTGCATGCCACAGCCAAAGAGCAAGAGAAGTCCAGTGGGAGGGGATGAGGGTTGTATGGAAGGGTCACCTGTCTGGGGTTGGCACTCAGAAACTGGGAACTATAAAGGATACCAGCGGATATTAGGAAGAAAATCCCTGACTTCACTCTTCATCATTATCTGGAACTTGAGTGTCTCCCATGGGCCAATCAGCCCAAATCTGAGGTCAGAGTCCCAGGTGTCCCCAGGGTGGGTTCACATGGATCCACTTCATGGGTAGTGAGAAGGATGGGGAGGGCGATAGAGAGATACCCAAGGCAAACTGAGGCTGTATATTAAAGGTAAAGTGACAAATAAGAAATAAAAGCTCTTTGCTCCCTTCACACATCTGTCTTTCCTTTGGTGAATCTACACCTTCTATACTCTATCCTACCTCCTTCTTAGGGTACTCTCAATACTGTTACCACACTTCCCCCTAATTGCTGCCAGATTTGGCATGTGATTTCATCCTCATTCATGACTTTCCTGGTCTTCTATACCATGTAAGACCGGGAGAGTTTGGCGGGGTGTAGTACTTTGCATCCCCACCCTCCAGCACTCCAACACTGAATGAAGAAACGGATGGAAGTCAGATCTAAAGACCTCCATTGGGGTGGTCAGTCTAGCCCATCACCTTCTGGAGGACAGGCAGGGCCTCCTCAGGGGCCTCCCATTTTCTGAAATTTCCTCACTCTGGAAGATTCATAGCCTGCCGTTTGTGGGGTGTGACATTTTGACTCTATTTTCAGAATCAGAAAATAGATTTTATTTTGAACTCTTGAAGAATTTTTACAATCCTTCTGCGATCTTACAAAAGTAACATGTAGAAGCATACTCACTCAAAAAACTCAGAAGGAAGATGTCGAGAAGGATATAAAATGGAAAATAAAACCTCCCATCTTTGGGGCTAGGGAGATAGCTCAGAGGGCTGGAGTCCATGCCTCACAGAGTCCTAATGTCACTTGGTCGCCTGAGTACCACTGGGGGTAGTTCTGTGGTTCCTGAACACCACTAGGGTGGTTCTAATGGTTGAACCCAAGCAGCGCTGCACCTTCAGGCTGAAGCACTGAGCCTAAAGATCTGCACTGCCAGGCAGGGTGTCATCAGGAGTAATTCCCAGCATCACCACCCAGCACTGCTTCGGAGACTTTCTCGCCAAACAAAAACCATCTCCATCTTCATCTGTACTCCAGTCTCACATTCCTACTTTTAACTATTTTAATTTTTGAGTCTTCTGGTCCCTGTCTCTCTAACTCAAAATAATTTTTTTTTTTACTTCAAGTTCTTGATTTATCAAGCATAACCAGAAGTTATTGAATTGCCTCTCTGTAGATGAGGAATTTAGCATACTGACAGATATCTTGCCCTCCCTGGGATTCTTCCAGTTTCTGTTATATATATATATATATATATATATATATATATTTAAAAATTTGGATTTGCAATTGATTGCCAGTATCATTTTAAGGTGTAGACTTCACTTGCATTACTCGATCTATCAACCTTTCAGAAATGTCTGGATTCTCTAAGGGATTGAGGAAATTGGTGGCTCTGAACTTTGTCTTTACTCTCCATCAGTGGCTTGTAGTAAAAATTTATTTTGATACCTCTTCCGTAACTATAATGAATTCTGCTGTAGGTATAGGATGATTGTTGAAATTAAGAGTTAATGTAGAGGGAAGCTGGAGAGATAGTACAGTGGATAGGGCACTTGTCTTGAATGTGTGTTCAATCCCCAGTACTCCATATGGTCCCCTAAGCACTGAGAGGAGTGATTCCTGAGTAGAGAGCCAGGAGTAAGCCCTGAGCACTGCTGGGAGTGGCCCCAAAGCAAACAAACAAAAAGTTAACTTAGAATATTTCTCATCCAATGATTTAATAGCGATCATTTCTAAAACCAAGTACATTCTTCTTGGACCCAGAGAGAAGGGGATAGACTTCATGTAACACCTTTTTGGGTTCATGATGGTCAGTGTCCTCAAGGGTCAAGGTTGAGTGGACTTCTCTTTTTTTCCTGTTCTTGTCCTCTGTTGGCTGTTCAGGTAGTTTAGTTGACTTTATATATAAAACATCACTGAAGAACTTCTTGTTTTCATGAAATTTATAATTACATTTCTTTGATGCTCACCGGGAAACTGGTTTCTTAATTAGATCATTTGTTATAGAGTACTTTGTTCTGGAAGGATTTTTCTCAGCGTCCTTTAACTTACAACTAGTTGGAACAGTTGCATTTAAAGGTGATTGATGTACCATCAGCCTAGAGTGACTTTCTTGGACTAGCTGTGCTTTTTCTTTGTTCTCATGAATTCAGTGTGTGTGTGTGTGTGTGTGTGTGTGTGTGTGTGTGTGTGTGTGTGTGTGTGTGTATGTGTGTGTGTGTAGGGAGCGGAATGGTGGTGCATGTGAGCACATGCACGTTCTCTTTCACTGTTTGGGGGAACCTATGGTCAAATAATTTTTTGGCAGAGTCATTGAGCAGCTGAACTTTTTTCTTTCATACTTGATTGGTTAGTGACATTTGGGAAATAATTGTGCTTAACCCATTTATTTTCTTGATCAGTTTTCTATGCAGTGCAATCTATTTTCTGCATAGAAAGTTTTCAGAATTAAGTATTTGGGGATAAATTTCACAATGAATCTGAAAATGATTTTAAATTTTAATGATTATTATATGTGCCATGTTGACTTTTATTACTTTATTGAGGTAATTAATTTTGTATGTGCAACCTCAATATCTACACTGAAATTCTCCTGTTGACTTTTATGAAAGAGTATTTGATTCTTGGGGCCGGAGCGATAGCACAGCGGGTAGGGCGTTTGCCTTGCACGCGGCCGACCCGGGTTCGATCCCCGGCATCCCATATGGTCCCCCGAGCACTGCCAGGAGTAATTCCTGAGTGCAGAGCCAGGAGTAACCCCTGAGCATCGCTGGGTGTGACCCAAAAAGAAAAAAAAAAAAAAGAGTATTTGATTCTTTCATCATTTTTTTTTCCTGGGTGAGATTTTATTTTGTCATATTGTAGAGTTGATGACTTTTATGGGCTGGAGCAATAGCACAGAGGGTAGGATGTTTGCCTTGCATGCGGCTGACCCGGGTTTGATTCCTACATTCCTCTTGGAGAGCCCAGCAAGTTACCGAGAATATTCTGCCTTCACGGCAGAGCCTGGCAACCTACCCGTGGCGTATTTGCTATGCCAAAAACAGTAACAACAAGTCTCACAATGGAGACGTTACTGGCGCCTACTCAAGCAAATCGATGAACAACGGCAGGACAGTGAGTGACCGTGACAGTGAAAGATGACTTTTAGAAAGTCCTTTTTCCCCCCTTGTGGGCCAATTTTTGTGATTCTCAATGTAGCCTTTAAAATTAAGTTCCTTGGGCCAGAGAAGTACTTAAAGATGATAGAGCACTTGCTTTGCACACAGTTGACCTAGGTTTGATCCTCACAACCACTTATGGTCCCCTGAACACTGCAGGACTGATCCCTAAGCCCAAAGCCAGGAGTAAGCCTGAGCACAGCCAGGTGTGGTCCAAAACCAAAAAACAAATAGTTTATCCTTCATATCCTTCATATTTTGTATGATTTATTTTTATAGAGTCTTTTCCCTCAAGAATTCAGAGAGCCTGTTCCCAGGATCAGCATCAGAGGATCCCAGGATCCATGTTTCTTCTTTAATAGTTGGTTATTATTTCCATTGGATTCTTTGCTGGGTCTTAGCTTGAGTTCCCATTAAACTTTTTTTAAAAAATTGTACAGTTACAAAGCTGATCATAGTCAAAAGGTCCCATTTTTGTTACTCATACTCTTTCTCAGCTCACCTATTTTATATGATAAACTAATATTTATATTCTGTTGTCTACAAAAGAATTCATTCATATATTAAGTGTCTCTAATGAGCTCAAAACACAAATACATTAAAGTCTTACATTCCCACTTCAGCTATACAATTACATGTGTATATTTGTGTTCTGTGTGTGTGAGAGAGAGCGACAGAGAGAGAGAGAAAGAAAGAGAGAGAGATGGAGAGAGATGGAGAAAGAGAGCAGGGAGGTCATGAAATGAATGGAATGAAGATCAGAGAGGAGAGAAGAACAGGAATAATAATTTTACATGGCCAATCCCATCATCTAGAGCAGCATTTCTCAATCAAAGGCCATATGGTCCCCAAAAGGCCTAAAGGATATTCCAAAAGGGGCTACAGGTGAAAATTGGATAAATGGTGGTGACTGTGTGAGGCTAGGTGACCAACAGGTAAGACAAGGTGGATACAGAAAAGATAAAGGTATAAAAGATAAAAGAATGCTGAACTAATCTCATCATAAAGAGCGGACTTGAGAGAAAGTGAAAGAGCATGCAGTGACTGTATCTATTTGTTGGCTCATACATTTCCAGCATCTCATTGCTTTCGGCTGTTTAAAGACACATCCATTGCTTAATGATGGCCTGAAACATTATCTAACTAATTTGTTTGGGCCTTACTGAGTAAAAATTGACCCAAAAGTTAGGGTGGCTCTCCCAGAGGAATTTTCAAGAGAATTTTAGACTCTTTTTGACCTTTATGTGCTATTTTCAGAACTTCCGGTTTATACGTTGAGATTCCTCTGCATTCACCTGCCCCCTGGATCTCCAGATGCAGGTGGCATGAACAGCTTCCACCCCATGCATTTGAAAGGGAGTAAGTTCTCTTACTTCTTTCTCTTTCCCTAGTGTTCTTTATCTGAATAAGTGGAACCACTGTTGACCCAACTGACCAAGCGGGAGTCTTATTCCTTCTTGTTTCCTTAAATCCCTCCCTCTCATTGGTCACTAGTCAAACCTACTTGTATGACTCTCAAGTCTGTCCACGTCAGTAGGTCACTCTCAATGCTTGTGACTGGTTTCAAGCTCATTTTTCTAATGCTAACCTCCCACTGCCTGTTTTAAGACCTATCTAGTCTCACCATTTAGAGACATATTTGAAAATAAAGCCCTACTAGAGTTATTACTCTCTAGCAGCAGCAAGGATCTCCTTTCTATGAACCTCTAGGGTCTTACACATATTCTCTGTGATGTCTGGAACCTTATTTGTTAACCCACACCACAAACTCTTTATTCCTGGTGAAAAAGAACCAGTTGATGGACAGGGCGAGGGATGTGGCTCAGTGATTAAATAATTTGCTTTGCATGTGTGAAGCTCTGGCACATGTATCAACAAGACAAAACAACCAAACCTCCAAAACAAAACAAAAAACCATAGAAAATGCCATGTTCTTTTCCACTTACAGACTGTTATACTTGCTGTTTGTTTTCCTGGCAACATTTGAATATCCCTCTTTTTTATTGTCTAAGTTTTATGTCCTTTTCAGATCTTAAAGAGATCAAAGCTTTGGGAAACCATCCCTGATTCCCCAAACCTTGCTACTTATGCTAGAGATAGACATAGGACCTACTAATCCTTCCTATTGTAACATTTGTCTTACTACATAGTAATTTCCTATCTGTTTGTTCTTTTTAGGGGGGCACACACAGAGATGCTTAGGGCTAATTCATAGCTCTGTAATCAGGAAGCACTCAAAACAATGTCAGACGATTATATGTGGTGCCAAGAATCAAATTGGGAACAGCCACATGTAAGACAAGTGCCTTAACCGCTGTACTATTTTTCTGGACAAATATACCTGATTATTGTACTAAGCACTGCAATGAAAATAGATGTACATAGATTAAGGTCTTTGTGTTATGACAGTAGATGCCAAGAAATGGAATGACTGAGTAGTTTGGAAACTTTTTCTTACAGTTTTGAGAAATCTCCAATTTATTTTTGATAGGGGCTAACCCAGATGACAGTGAATGGGAGCTGTTTTTCACCACATCTCTAATCAACACTGTGTTTCCAGTTTTTTTATATATCTCAGTCTCACTGGTGTGAAATTAAATCTCATTGTCATTTTGATTTGCATTTCCCTGATAAATGATGATGAACAGTTTTTCATATGCTACTAACTATATGTCCTCTTTGGGGAAGTATCTGTTTATTTCTTCTCTCCATTTTTGATGGGGTTATTAAGGTTTTTTTTGTTATTGAGTTTTATGAATGTTTTAAGTTTAATGCTTATGTTATGTATGGTGTGCAAATATTTTC
The DNA here is from genome assembly GCF_027595985.1 of Sorex araneus. Classification (NCBI taxonomy): domain Eukaryota; kingdom Metazoa; phylum Chordata; class Mammalia; order Eulipotyphla; family Soricidae; genus Sorex; species Sorex araneus. The sequence continues at coordinate 37,303,663 of NC_073305.1, read as the reverse complement.
TCCCATAGTAGGGTGCCTTTATTTTAGCCCATGTTTGTTTTGCCAAGCAGACCTTTTAAATTTGATGTAGTCACATTTGTTTACTTATTTTTGTGTTATCTTGCCAACTGAATCAGATAATTGAAAACATCTCTGAAGTCCATATTTTGGAGAATTGTGCCTGTATTTTTTTAATGTACATTATGGATTCTAATCTAATCTTAAGGCTTTTATTTCACTTTGAATCAAATTTATTTATTTGTTTTGTTTGGGGGCCACAACTGTCGTTGATATGGAGTTAATCCTGACTTTAGGCTCAGGGTCACTCCTGGTGGTGCTCAGAGAAACATGTGGTACCAGGGATGAACATGGGCTTTCTGCATACAAAGCACTCAGCTTGTTGAACTCTCTCTTTGGTCCCCTGATCTAAGTTTTGTGTGTGGTGCAAGATAGAGATCCAGTTTCTGTTTTATGGTATCATATCTGACTTGTATGTCTTGTTTCTATTTTGCACACATATCAGTGTTGCCTTTTCTCTTCTGTCCCACAACCAAGAGCTCCCAAGTCCTTTTTCCCTCTGCCTCAACTTGGTAAACCACCATAAAAATTGCCCTTGGACAATGGAATCTCTGAGGAGATAGTCTGATTTCTAATACCCAGAACTCTCTTGGTGGTTTTCTACTTATTTATGTCTACAGGGTGAAGATGGATGACAGATGCTACCCAGTGATCTTTCCAGATGCTCGGAATTTCCGCCCCTTCACTGCTGACACTCTGGCTACCATTAAAAAGCGGATTGCCATCCAAAAGGAGAAAAAGAAGTCCAAAACTCTGACGTCGGATGAACCCGTGCCTCGGCCTCAGCTTGATTTGAAGGCCTCCAGGAAGTTGCCCAAACTCTATGGGGACATTCCCCGTGAGCTGGTATCAAAGCCCTTGGAAGACTTAGACCCATTCTACAGAAATCATCAGGTGCATTCCTGGGGGAGGCTGATGAGTTCTCACTGTGCTATGACAATTGATGATACAAATTTCTCCAGTATGTGGGTGCAGGCCATATTTATCTTTTGATATCACATCATGGTGTTCCCTTCAAAGTTTTCTGTATTCTTTTTGGTGGCAGTGCTAAGGAAGCCATGCGGTATCTAGGACTGAATCCAGACCCTGTGCATGTAGACATGTATTCCAGCCCTTTGAGCTTTCTCCCCAGCTTTTTCAATACTTATTTTCTGCCTTTTCATAGTCTTGAAAATCTTTTGTCAGTCCTCTTATTCTCTCAGTAGTGCATGTCTTGGAGGAAAACGTGAAGACTAAGAGCAGCACAAATATTAAAAGCAGAACAGAGATGAGGGGAAATGATATGAGGAAGAATTTGAGTACTGGTTACAAAAGTTGGATGTAGGCCATTTCAGGTGATTGGCTTTATGACTTTGGACAAGTCACTCCACTAATGTTTGTTTTTCTAACTGTAAAACAGTAACACCTACTCCCTCTATCCTCCAGCACAGACACACTGTGGAAACACTTTTTTTTTTGGCTTTTTGGGTCATACCCAGTGATGCTCAGGGGTTACTCCTGGCTCTGCACTTAGGAATTACTCCTGATGGTGCTCAGGGGACCATATGGGATGCTGGGAATTGAACATGGGTCACCTGTGTGCAAGGAATACCCACTGTGCTATTGCTCCAGCCCCTGGAAACACTTTTAAAATTGTAAAGCCTTATGTCATGTTAATGATTGTTCATTTCCGCAGCAATATTTTAGCATAAAAAACAGACTTAAGTTTAAAATTTAAGTCTTAAACTTAGATTTTTCAAGTTATTATCTGAAATTTATGAAATAAAGTGATCCAGATCAACACTTGACAGAAAATGAAACTCAGTAAATGAGTATAATAATCAAGTGGGAACATTTGTATTGAATATAACTCCATGCCAATATGTGATAAGTTTTTCATTTGCTCTACCTGGGTGTAGTTCTTTCAGGAAGGTGCTGGTAAAGATTCCTTAATGAGACTGACCATGTGTGTTCACGGGAGTACAAAGCAAGTATCAGGTATTAAGTAACAAGTATCACATATTCTGGTTTAAAGGAATGACAGAGGGGAACAGGGGTGATTGCTCAAAGGGCTGGAGTATGTTCTTTGCATGCAGAATGGCTGGGTTTGATAATGGTAATGAATGGTCCCCTGGACTCTGAGTAGGAAGTAGGCCCTGAGCAATGCTGGGTATGACTGAAAAATAAAATAAAGGAAGGACCCATTCTGCAACACTGATCATGGAACATTATTCAGGCTGTAGCAGCACAATCCACAGGACTTCAGGGTACTGTCTGCCTTGTAGATTTCCTATCTAACCTTAAATCAAGACAGTGCCTCCAGCTGTTAAGTCAACCCTGTCTCTTAGAAGTCCTTGGAATTTGAGGGATATAGGGAGGGTAAAGGCTGGAGTGGCTTTACTGCCTATCTATTCCCCATTCTGACTTTCCTGTCTATACCCTTCTTCCTTTATACACACTCTTCCACTTGATTTGACAGCCCTCAGCCTGTCATTTAAGAACATACATTTAAGAACATAACAAAGCAGCTTGATTTCTCTGAGAGGCTAATTTTTCATGGATGTCAACAAAGGATGCACTTAGCATTTCACATTTTCTAGGCACTTCCCCAACTCCCCAGCTTCATTCCTCTGGTGAGGTGGGTTTCCATGCTCTGTTGGATCACATGACAAGAATGGATGGCAAGGTCCCCAGAGAATGGGGAAGATGATCTGTAAGGGACTGTTCTCAGAGCCCTCAGGCCTTCCAACAGTGATCTGAGGGACTTGAAACTCACATTACCTCACTCTAAGTCTCTGCTCTCAATAGTCATGTGAGCCAACTGAGGCCATCATTAGCTCAATGAGGAAACTCAGGCCTAGAGGGGGAGGTCTCTAAAGCAGGGTCAGACAGCAAGTAAGAAATGGAGCTTAAACTCAAAGCCAAGTATTAGAAGCTCCCATTTTTGAGAGTTAAGATTGGAGACATGTCAGAAAGCAGCTAACAAGGCCTGATACCTATCATTTGAGTCATAAAATTCTAGTACTGGGTCTAGGGATATACTCAGTGGTGGATCATACGCCTTTCATGTATAGGCTTTGGGTTCAATCCCTAACACTGTACACCAAACCAAACTGAGCCAATATAAGCCAAGGAAAGCACAGTATCCTGATGATTATAGTTAATATACTATTAATTGCAATATTGAAAGCAGGGAAAAGATATTTAAAATATCAAAATAAAAGGATAACAATACAGAGAGAGATCATATCACACATTAATCTGGGTAACCTATTCAAGGAGAGGTTTGATCTCTACTTCAAAATTGTCTTTCATCCAAAGGAATGCCACAGAATTTTCACAGTGAGTCTTGTGCTCCTCCCCTTAGAATTTCTGTGGTTATTTAATTTTGTTATGGAGGTAACAGAAAATATCCTAGTCCACACTTTTCCTTGTGTCCAACTGACCAACCATTAAGGAAGTTCTAAAAACTCAGTGAAGGAAGGTTGATGGTTGGCACTATCTGAAGTTCTGTTACCTTAAACAAGGCAATGCCCATTCTGCTCTCTCAGGCCTGAGTGACAAAGATTATATGGTAGATTGCATGTCAGATGATAATTTTCAGAAATCTTAAAGAAACCGTGACACAGGAAGATAGGCATGACCCTCATTCTGGGAAGGCCTTTCAACCAGGGGGACATGTAAGAGGAAAACCAGGCTACAATGAAGTAGAAAGAGAAGGACTGGAGACGTAGTTCTTGTCTTGCATGTGGTTGATCCCTGGCACTGAATATGGTCTCCAAGCACCTCCAGGAGTGTCCCCTAAGTGCAGAGCCAAGGGTAAGAATAAGAGCATCATTGAGTCCAGCTCTCTCCAGCCCCCACATTTTACCCTGTTGTTTAGGGGCTACTTCATTCCGGGGTCCAGGAAGACCTGCTAGGAGAAAGCATCTTCTCCTAGCAGGAGAAGATGGGATCCTATTGGGCATTCTGGTGCGCTAATTCACTATTCACTATAATGGGATCCTATTGGGCATTCTGGTGCGCTAATTCACTATCTGTTAGGTCTCTCTTATATTCGCACCAAAGTCCAGTGACCATCCAGTCATTGTGACAGATGACCAAAAAAACCCCATATATATTTCCAGATGCCTACTGTAAAACTCCCCTTGCCAGTGGAAAAACACAGGCAGATCTGCTCTCGTGTCCATGGTGGCAATGGGAGAACGAGTCTGGAAGTCTTGACTTCTGCTGGAGATCTGATTTAATTGACACGCTATTTCATATAGAACTGCTGAGACTCAGGCATAATAATATGGGCTTTTTGGGTTTCTAGTTATTCTAAGAATCATGAAAAGTCTTCATTAATGCTAAAAACTAGACACTATAGCTCAGTAGTAGAGCACATGCACTGTATGTATGAGACTTTGGATTTAATCCCCAGCACCAAAAGTCATCAAAATAAATTAATATAATCTGTGATATGTGAATGTTCAGTTCTGCTTATGTTACTTCAAATTCTCTCTTCTCTCTTTTATTTTAGTTTTTGGGTCACTCCCATCAATGTTCAGGATTTACACCTGACAGTAAATCATGTTTGATGCTGGGGATTAAACCATTAAGCACGTCAGCTTCATGCAAGGCGTGCATCCTACCCAGTGTGCTATCTCTCCAGCCCCAAGTTCTCATATAGTTGTTGTCTCCATAGAAACGCATCACAGAGTGCAATACAAGGTATTTTGTTAGGCCACATTATGACTATTCATTTTTATTTTCTTTGTTTCCTGAGCCCATACATTCTGTCTCTGGGGCCTTCAGAGGACAGGCAATAAGCCGCATAATTAAGTGTAGGTCATATACCATAAGTTCCCAAATTATCTGGTGATGTTGGCACAGAGCAAGATGAAGTCATGGATGACCCAGGTCTTCCTTCGTGACATCCACCTGAATCACTTTGCTATCGAGGAGACTAGCACTCTTACCAATGAAATTACCTAAAGACGTCCTCCCAGAACACATCCTTACTGTGAAGTGACACGTGCCTGTATGCTATTGGTGGATGGAGCCCAGCCTGACACTTCACATGGGACCCTGAATCTGGTGCAGGTCAAAGTCACAGTGTAGGCTAGGTAGAAAGAAACGTGACTTCAAAAACTGTTGTTTTTGTACTCACCTAAGCTATGTCTCAGTCCATGGTGCCACTGAATTTTCTTTAAATGATGCCATAATCCATGTTGCTTGATCACTGTGTCTAATCTATGCTATTTATGTTTTTTTCCCCCAGACATTTATGGTGTTGAATAAAAAGAGGACAATCTACCGCTTCAGTGCCAAGCGTGCCTTGTTCATTTTTGGGCCTTTCAATCCAGTTCGAAGTTTAGCCATTAGAATCTCCGTTCACGCATATCCTTTTCCTGCATCTTTTGTTGAATCAGGTCCTATAAAAAGTGCACAAGTCCTATGTTGGCAGAGTGGAAAATTATTTCAACACAGTCTGACTGTGTGCATGCTGCTGCATCCCGGGATCTGGCAGAGGCAGGTGTGAATGGGGCTCTGAAGGAGCCCGTACCTCAGAAGGGGGCGTGTGGGAAGGCAAGCCATTTCTTGAGAGAGATGGGAAGTTGGAAGAGGTGGAGTGTGGATTGGCCAGTGCCATAGGAGGCATCAAGGATGACTTCTTGGAGGAAGAATTTTTTTCTTTTTTTTTCTTTTTGGGTCACACCTGGAGATGCACAGGGGTTACTCCTGGCTCTGCACTCAGGAACCACTCCTGGCGGTGCTCAGGGGACCATATGGGATGCTGGGAATCGAACCTGGGTCTGCCACGTGCAAGGCAAATGCCCTACCCGCTGTGCTATTGCTCCAGCCCTTGGAGGAAGAATTTTTTAAACTGCAAGCTGAACAAAGGTTGCAGGGCAACAACTGATGTGGAATGTTTCTGCTGATAGATACATGTGGGGTGGTGATCTACACAGAGTTTTAAGATTTTTAGAAAATGTTTTGTAATGTTAAAAATCTGAATTTCCAGCTGTATGTTAAAATTCATGAAGAACTAAGTCACCAGAAAAACAAAACCAAAACCAAAAACAGTGGCCTCTCTGGCCAGATGAGGCTCATGTTCTCACTGGGCAGAATTGCTGTGATGAGGAACTACAGGTTTGTTGAGCACATCTCCACCCCTTCCTGTGACCCAGCAGCAGTCCCTTTTGCACATGTGTAGGGCTTGCCAGTACAACCTCAATCTCAAAAGAAAAGCTGGAATGAGTATGTATGTATGGTGTGTGCAAGGGCTCTGGGATACACAACGTAGTTTGGGGGCAGGGTAGATGAGAAAGACAGACTCCTGGGCACAAAGAAGCACTAAGGATGGTGTGACATGATAACTATGCAGGCTGGGTCCCCCAGAAGTAGATCCTGCAGGGGGGCTGCAATTGACATGAGTTGGGAAGGGTGGGGGGAGTTTTCTCTGGAGGTAGAAGGGAGGCAGCAAGGAGCACAAAAACAGCAAGGATTAACCTCAGCTTAGCCTGCCTCAGGGAGCTCTGGGGCATGAATCCATAGCACAGGGCCCAGGTTTGGGTTTTTTTATGGCTCTCAAGTGTGCTGACTTTGAGTCAGATGAAGGGAGGCGTCAAATGAATGGGAAGGAGTGGCGTGTCGCTCTCCAGGCGAGGAGGCTGCCTTTGCGCTGGAGAACAGTTCTTCATGGGGGGCGGGGGAGGAGACAGCTGTGAGTTGTTCTCAATCAGAGCTGAGAGTGAGGGGTCGAGGTGTACCCACAGAAAAGGGAACGTCCCTTGGAGCAAGGGGTGTTGTGTGCCATTCCTGTGTGAGCCAACCTTAACCAACGGCGGCCACCCTGTTCAGCATGTTCATCATCTGCACGGTCATCATCAACTGTGTGTTCATGGCCACCGCTGGGGTGAAGGAGAGCAACAGCACAGACACCAACACTGCCGAGTGAGTGTTTGTCCTGGGCTCGTCAGCACTGAGCCTGTATCTTCTTTCTGTTACTGGATCTTGGGCCATGGGTACCTTGGGATTATACGATGCCAAGGATCAAAGCCTGGGCTGGTGTGTGCAAAACATGTGCATTGGTCCTGTCCTGGCTGTTGTTTGTTGATTTCTGGTTTTGGAGGGTCATATCCAGAGGTGCTCAAGGACTACTTGGGGACTACGCCTGGTGGTCCTCAGGGCTGACTCCTGGCTCTGCACTGGGGAATTATTCCTGGCGTTCCTCAGGAGGAGACCAAACGGATGCCAGGGATTGAATCCAGGTTGGATGCATGCAAGACAAGTGCCCTACCCACTGTACTATCACTCTGGCCCCATGTCTAGTTTTTAAAGCAGTTATCTCTGTGCTTAAGTAAGCCTAGTGGGACTCTATTTTATAGCTATATTGTATTTTTTTATTAGTGAATCACTGTGAGGGTACAGTTATAGATTTATATATTTTTGTGCTTATATAAATATATAAAAATATAAGTATATATTTTTATATATTTGTATATAAAAATATATAAATATATTTATATATTTTCTGTCGTACAATGCTCTAGAGCCCATCTCTCCACCAGTGCCCATTCTCTACCACCGATGATCCCAGTATCCGTCCTATTCCCAAACCCCATCCCCCCCACCCCACCCCGCCTCTGTGGCAGGGAACTCCCTTTTGTTCTCCCTCTCCTTTTGGGTGTTGTGGTTTGCAATAGGGGTATTGAGTGGCCATAGTGTTCAATCTATAGCCTACTTTCCTCACGTATCTCCCATCCCAAGCGGGTCCTCCAATCACACTTTCCTTGGTGTTCCCTTCTCTATCTGAGCTGCCTTTCCCCCCAGCATGTGAAGCCGGCTTCCAAGCCATGGAGACAACCTCCTGGTATTTATTTCTACTATTCTTGTGTATTAGTCTCCTATTCTGTTATTTTATATTTCACAGATGAGTTCAATCTTTCTATGTCTGTCTCTCTCTTTCTGACTCATCTCACTTAGCATGATACTTTCCATGTTGATCCACATATAAGCAAAGTTCACGACTTCATCTTTTCTAACAGCTTCTTAGTATTCCATTGTGTAGGTGTACCAAAGTCTCTTTAACCAGTCATCTGTTCTCGGGCACTCGGGTTTTTCTGACTTTGTCTTCAATGTACCTTATGGATTGTGGTCTGATGTTGAAGTCTTTAATCCATTTAGATCTGACTTTTGTGCATGGTGTTAGGTCAAGGTCTAAGCCCATTCTTTTGCATGTGGTTGTCCAGTTATGCCAGCACCATTTGTTAAAGAGGCTTTCCTTGTTCCACTTCACATTTCTTTCTCCCTTATGAAAGATGAGATGATCATACATCTGGGGTTGTGTGTAGGGATATTCCACCCTGTTCCATTGGTCTGCGGCTCTGCCTTTGTTCCAGTACCATGCTATTTTAATTTTTACTGCTTTGTGTAGAGTTTAAGGTTGGGGAGAGTGATGCCTCCCATCGTATATTTCCCAAGAATTGCTTTAACTATCTGTGGGTGTTTGTGGTTTCATATGAATTTCAGGATTGCTTGATCCTTTTCTTTGAAGAATTTCATGGTTATCCTTATAGGCATCACATTGAATCTATATAATGCCTTGGGGGAGTATTGCCATTTTGACCATGTTGATTCTCCCTATCCATGAGCTGAGGATATGTTTCCATTTCCTCATGTCCTCCTTTATTTCATGGAGTAGCATTTTATAGTTTTCTTTGTAGAGGTCCTTTACTTCCTTAGTTAAGCTGATTCCGAAGTACTTGATTTTCTGGGGCACAACTGTGAATGGGATTGCTTTTTTTCATATCCCTTTCCTCTGTCTCATTGTTTGCATATAGGAAGGCCATGGACTTTTGGGTATTGATTTTATAGCCTGCGACTTTACTGTAGAAGTTTATTGTTTCTAAGAGTTTCTTGGTAGATGCTTTAGGATTCTCTAGATATAGTATCATGTCATCTGTGAATAGTGAGAGTTTGATTTCTTCCTTTCCTATATGGATGCCCTTAATATCTTTTTCTTGCCTAACCGCTATTGCAAGTACTTCCAGTACTATATTGAACAGAAGTGTGAGAGTGGGCATCCTTGTCTTGTCCCTGATATTAGAGGGAAGGCCCTTAGGTTTTCCCCACTGAGGATAATGCTTGCCGTAGGCTTGCGGTAGATGGCTTTGACTATCTTGAGGAAAGTTCCTTCAAAGCCCATTTTGGTGAGAGTTTTCATCAGAAATGGGTGTTGGATCTTGTCAAATGCTTTCTCTGCATCTATTGATATGATCATATTGTTTTTATCTTTACTTTTGTTAATATGATGGATTATGTTGATTGATTTCCAAATGTTAAACCATCCTTGCATCCCCGGAATGAATCCCACTTGGTTGTGGTGTATGATCTTTTTGATGAGTTGTTGGATCCTATTTGCTAATATTTTGTTTAGAATCTTCACATCAGTTTTCATCAGGGATATTGGTCTATAATTTTCTTTGTTAGTGGTGTCTTTGTTTGCTTTTGGTATTAGGGAGTTATATGCCTCATAGAAACTATTTGGGAGGGTTCCTGTTTCTTCAATTTCCTGGAAAAGTTTGAGAAGAATTGGCAACAGGTCCTCTTTATATGTTTGGACGATTTCGCTAGTGAATCCATCTGAACCTGGGCTTTTGTTTTTGGGAAGACTTTTGATTACAGTTTCAATTTCCTTGATATTAATGGGTCTGTTCAGGTATTCCAAGTCTTCTTGGTTCAGTCTTGGGAGATTGTAGGAATCAAGGAATTAATCCATCTCTTTTACGTTCTCTTTTTTGTGGCATACAGACTTTCAAAGTAGTCTCTGACGATCTTTTGAATTTAATTGGTTTCTGTTGTGATGTCCCCCTTTTCATTTCTGATTCGGTTTATTAGGGTTCTTTATCTTTCTTTGAGAGTCTTGCTAGTGGTTTATCAATCTTGTTTATTTTCTCAAAGAACCAGTTTAGGGTTCTCTCTCTATCTTTCTTTGAGAGTCTTGCTAGTGGTTTATCAATCTTGTTTATTTTCTCAAAGAACCAGTTCTAGAACCAGTTCTTGGTTTCATTGACCTTTCGGATTGTTTTTTGGGTTTCCATGTTGTTAATTTCTGCTCTAAGTTTTATTATTTCTTTACTTTGGTCTGGTTTGGGTTCCTTTACTGGTCCTTTTCTAAGGTCTTGAGCTGTGAAGTCAAACTATCTATGTAGGCCCTTTCTTCCTTCCTAAGGAATGCTTGCAGAGCTATAAATTTTCCCCTTAACACGGCTTTAGCTGCATCCCATAGGTTTTGGTAGCTCGTGTCTTCATTCTCATTTGTTTCAAGGTATCTTTTGATTTCTTCCTTGTTTTCCTTCCTGACCTCATTGTTCAATATCGAGTTGTTTAATTTTCAGGTGTTTGCTTTGGTTCTCCGCATCTGTGTGTGATTAGCTTCTATTATCAGTGCATCGTGGTCTAAAAAAGATAGTTGATACAATTTCGATCTTCCCAATTCTATTGAGGTATGTTTTGTGACCCAGAACATGGTTCTGTGTGCACTGGAAATGAATGTGCATTCTTTCTTTTTGGGGTGTAAAGCCCTGTATAGGTCGATAAGCCCTCTCTCTTCCATTTCTTCCTTCAGAGCCAATGTTTCCTTGCTAAGTTTTGTTCTTGTCGACCTATCCAGAGGCAATAAGGCAGTGTTGAAGTCTCTGACTACTATTGTGCTCTTTAAAATCTGTTAGTGGTGTCCTCTTTAAAATCTTTTAGCAGTTGTTTTAAGTATTTAGCTGGTCGCTCATTAGGTGCATATACGTTTAAGAGTATGATTTCTTCCTGTTGTACATATCTCTTGGTAAATAGAAAATGACCTTCGCTGTCCCTTCTAATCTTTTTCAACCTGAAATCTATGTTGTTGTATACTAGTATGGCTACCCCAGCTTTTTTGAGGAAGTTATTTGCTTGCAGGATTGTTTTGTTTTCATTTTAATTTTATTTTATTAGTGAAGACAAAGTTACAGACTTACAGGTTTCAGTCATACAATGATCGAGTGCCCATCCCTCCAGTAGTGCCCATTTTTCACCACCAATGGTCCCAGCATCCCTCCAACCACCCCCACCCTGTCCCCTTCACCCCACCCTACTTCTGTGGCAGGGCATTTCCATTTGCTTGCTCTCTCTTTTTGGGTGTTGTGGTTTGCTACAGAGGTATTAAGTTGGCATCTTGTTCGGTCTATAGTCTATTTTCAGCCTGTATCTCCCATCCCTAGTGGGCCCGCCTAGCACCCTTTGCTTGGTGATCCCTTCTCTATCAGAGCTACTTCTTCACCTAGCATGTGAAGTCAGCTTCCAAGCTGTGGAGTACTCCTCTTGATACTTATCTTTACTATTCTTAGGTGTTAGTCTCCCATTCTGTTACTTTATACTCCACAAATGAGTGCAATCTTTCTACCTTTGTCCCTCTCTTTCTGACTCATTTCACTTAACATCATACTTTCCATGTTGGTCCACCTATATGCAAATTTCATGACTTTATCTTTTCTAACAGCTGCATAGTATTCCATTGTGTAGACATACCAAAGTTTCTTTAACCAGTCATCTGTTCTCGGGCACTTGGTTTTTTTTCCAGATTTTGGCTATTGTGAACAGTGCTGCAATGAACATATAGGTACAGATGTCACTTTCACTATACTTTTTTGCATCTCCGGGATATATTCCCAGAAGTGGTATTGCTGGGTCAACTGGGAGCTCAATTTCTAATTTTTTGAGAATTGTCCATACTGTTTTCAAAAAAGGGCTGAATGAGTCGGCATTCCCACCAGCAGAGTAGAAGGGCCCCTTTCTCCCCACATCCGTGCCAACAGCGGTTGCTTTTGTTCTTTTGTATGTGTGTCAGTCTCTGTGGTATGAGATGGTATCTCATTGTTGTTTTGACCTGCATCTCCCTGATGATAAGTGATGAGGAGCATTTTTTCATGTGTCTTTTAGCCATTCATAATTCTTTCTTGAGAAAGTTTCTGTTCATTTCATCGCCCCATTTTCTGATAGGGTTGGATGTTTTCTTCTTGTGGAGTTTAACCAGTGCCTTGTAAATCCTTTATATCAACCGCTTATTCGATGGGTATTAGGTGAATATTCTTTCCCATTCTGTCGACTGCCTTTGTATTCTGGTTGTTGTATCTTTTGAGGTACAGAAGCTTCTCAGTTTAAGGTAGTCCCATTTGTTTATCTCTGTTCCCACTTGCCTGGTCAGTGGCAAGTCCTCTTTGAAGATACCTGTAGCTTCAATGTCGTGGAGGGTTTTGCCTATCTTGTCTTCAATGTACCTTATGGATTCTGGTCTAATATTGAGGTCTTTAATCCATTTTGATCTGACTTTTGTGCATGGTGTTAGGTATAAGTCTGAGCCCATTTTTTTTGCATGTAGCTGTCCAGTGTTTCTAGCACCATTTGTTAAAGAGGCTTTCTTTGGTCCACTTTACATTTCTTGCTCCATTATCAAAGATTAGATGATCATATATTTGAGGTTTTGTGCAAGGATATTCTAACCTGTTCCATTGGTCTACTGCTCTGCCTTTGTTCAAGTACCATGTAGCTTTAATTATTACCGCTTTGTAGTAGAGCTTGAGGTTGGGGAAGGTGATGCCCCCACATCTTCCTTTTCCCTAAAATTGTTTTAGCTATTCGTGGGGGTTTGTTGTTCCATATGAATTTTAGGAGTGTTTGGTCCACTTCCTTGAAGAATGTCATGGGTATCCTTATAGGGATTGTGTTGAATCTGTATAATGCTTTGGGAAGTATTGCCATTTTGACAATGTTAATTCTCCCAATCCATGAACAGGGGATGTGCTTCCATTTCCTCGTGTCCTCTTTTATTTCGTGAAGTAACTTTTTGTAATTTTCTCTGTACAGGTCCTTCTCCTCCTTAGTTAAGTTGATTTCGAGGTACTTGATTTTCTGAGGCATGATTGTGAATGGGGTTGCTTTTTTCATATCACTTTCTTCTCTCTCATTATTTGCATATAGGAAAGCCATGGACTTTTGGGTATTGATTTTATAGCCTATGACCTTACTATACGAGTGTATTGTTTCGAGTTTCTTGGTAGAGCCTTTGGGGTTCTCTAAATATAATATCATATCATCTGCTAATAGTGAGAGCTTGATTTCTTCCTTTCCTATTTGGATGCCCTTACTGTCTTTTTCTTGCCTAATGGCTATTGCAAGTACTTTCAGTACTATATTGAACAGAAGTGGTGAGAGTGGGTATCCTTTCCTTGTCCATGATCTTAGAGGGAAGGCCCTTAGTTTTACCCCATTGAGGATAATGCTTGCTATAGGCTTGTGGTAGATGGCTTTGACTATATTGAGGAAGTTCCCTTCTATGCCCATTTTGGTGAGCATTTTCATCATGAACGGGTGCTGGATCTTGTCAAATGCTTTCTCTGCATCTATTGATATGACCATATGGTTTTAATCTTTTCTTTTGTTGATATGGTGGATTATGTTGATTGATTTCCAAATGTTGAACCATCCTTGCATCCCCGGGATGAATCCCACTTGGTCGTGGTGTATGATCTTTTTGATGAATTGCTGGATTCTATTCGCTAATATTTTGTTGAGGATCTTCGCATCTGTGTTCATCAGAGATATCAGTCTGTAGTTTTCTTTTTTTGTGGTGTCTCTGTTTGGTTTTGGTATTAGGGTGATATGTGCCTCATAGAAACTGTCTGGGAGTGTTTCTGTTTCCTCGATTTCCTGAAAGAGCTTGAGAAGAATTGGTAATAGATCCTCTTTAAATGTTTGGAAGAATTTACCAGTGAATCCATCTGGACCTGGACTTTTGTTTCTGGGGAGACTTTTGATTACAGTTTTGATTTCCTTGATAGTAATGGGTCTATTCAGGTATTCCAAATCATCTTGGTTCAGCCTTGGGAGGCTATAAGAATCCAGGAATTTAACCATTTCTTCTAGATTCTCTTGTTTCATAGCCTATAGACCTTCTAAGTAGTCTCTGATGATCTTTTGAATTTCTTTGGTTTCTGTTGTGATATCCCCCCTTTCATTTCTGATTCAGTTTATTAGAGTTCTCTCTCTCTCTTTCTTTGTGAGTCTTGCTAGTCGTTTATCAATCCTATTTATTTTATCAAAGAACCAGCTATTAGATTCATTGATCTTTTGAATATTTTTTGGGTTTCCATATCTTTGATTTCTGCTCTAAGTTTTATTGTTTCTTTCCTTCTGCCTGGTTTGGGCTCCCTTTGTTAGTCCTTTTCTAAGATCTTGAGCTGTGAGGTCAGGTTATTTATGTGGGCCCTTTCTTCCTTCCTGAGATATGCTTGCAGAGTTATAATTTTTCCCCTAAACACAGCTTTAGCTGTGTCCCACAGGTTCTGGTAGCTCCTGTCTTCATTCTCATTTGTTTCCAGGTACCTTTTGATTTCTTCCTTGATTTTCTCCCTGACCCACTCATTGTTCAACATCGAGTTGTTTAATTTCCAGGTGCATGGTTTGGTTCTCAGCATCTGTGCGTGATTAATTTCTATCTTCAGTGCATCATGGTCTGAGAAGATAGTTGATACAATTTCTATCTTCCTGATTCTATGGAGGTATGCTTTGTGGCCCAGCACATGATCTATTTTGGAGAATGTTCCCTGTGCACTGGAAAAGAATGTGTATTCTTTTTTATGGGGATGCAAAGCCCTGTATAGATCTATTATCTCTCTCTCTCTCTCTCTCTCTCTCTCTCTCTCTCTCTCTCTCTCTTCTATTTCTTCCTTCAAGGCCAGTGTTTCCTGGCTCAGTTTTGATCTTGTTGATCTATCCAGAGGTGATAAGGCGGTGTTGAAGTCTCCAACTACTATTGTGTAGCTAGCGATGTCCTCTCTAAAATCTGTTAGCAGTTGTTTTAAGTATTTTGTTGGTCCCTCATTAGGTGCACATACGTTTAGGAGTGTGAGTTATTCCTGCTGTACGTATCCCTTGATTAGTAAGAAATGGCCTTCACTGCCCCTTCTAATCTTTTTCAACCTGAAATCTATGTTGTTGTATACTAGTATGGCTATGCCAGCTTTTTTGAGGGAGTTGTTTGCTTGCAGGGTTGCTTTCCATCTTTTCACTTTGAGTCTGTGTTTGCTCTGACTGTTCAGCTATACTGTATTTAAAAAAAATAAGCTAAATTTTGCTTGTTTTAGTATTTTACTATCATCAATAGCCTTGTAATAAAATTCTTTTGCAAAAAGCTAATTAAAATATTTCCTTTGATAAAGTTTTAGAAATGTACTTACTATGTCAAAATATGCAGTTTATGCTTTATAAGTGTGTATCTTTCAAAAAGTTTCTCTCATTCTTTTCTGCCACCAGCAGTATATTCTAATAACTAGTTATATTACATTCTTATCAACATTACACTTTTCTACACTGATTTATAAAGCTTAAACGATTTGAATTTCCTTAATTCTAAGTGGATTTTTTTGGTTTGTTTTTGTTGATGAATTGTGTATTCCCACACTTGATTATGTGTCATTTCTAGCTCTTACCTGGAGTTGTGGCTATCCATTTGTGGCAAACAATTTCTGGCTTCACACATTATCCCCTGGACAGCACGTACAAGTCAACCTTACCTGCTTATCAGCGCTTTATCACTCTGGCCCATTTTTACAATAGTGTTAATATTAATGTCATAGGCACCAAAACCACCAACAGATTGTCAACATTTCTCCACAGATACACTGCTATCCCTGCTGCCCCCTCTCCCTCTGCCTCACCTCTTTCTTTCTTTCTTTCTTTCTTTCTTTCTTTCTTTCTTTCTTTCTTTCTTTCTTTCTTTCTTTCTTTCTTTCTTTCTTTCTTTCTTTCTTTCTTTCTTTCTTTCTTTCTTTCTTTCTTTCTTTCTTTCTTTCTTCACACCTGGCGATGCACAGGGGTTACTCCTGGTTCATGCACTCAGGAATTTCTCCTGGAGGTGCTGGTGGGACCATATGGGATGCTGGGAATCAAACCTGGGTCTGCCGCTTACAAGGCAAATGCCCTACCCGGTGTGCTATCGCTCCAGCCCCTCTGCCTCACCTCTTAACATTCAGTTCTATAGAAAGAATCTCAGGGTCTGTTTTCATAGACTATTGTGATGGTCTATTCCCTAACTACATTCTTTATGCTCCACATATGAATGAAACTATTTAGTATTTGTGCTCAGGGGGAAAATTTATTTTTTCTTCTATATAGGGGTGGGGGAGGTTGGGTCACAGCTGTCTGTGAGTTAGCCATCAGGGATTACTCCTGGAAGTGCTCTGGGGACCATTTTCCAGTGTGGGGAATCTCACCAGGGTCAGCCACATGCAAGACAAGTACCTTTTCCACTGTACTGTCTCTCCAGCCCCTCATTTGATATCGTCCTTTTCCCTCTGACTCCTATCAGTCTGATGCCGTTTCATTCTATACAAGTGTCAGTCTCCTCCCCTCCCCTCCCTCCCCTCCCCCCTCCCCTCCCCCTCCCCTCCCCTCCCCTCCCCTCCCCTCTCCTCTCCTCCCCTCTCCTCTCCTCTCCTCTCCTCTCCTCTCCTCTCCTCTCCTCTCCTCTCCTCTCCTCTCCTCTCCTCTCCTCTCCTCCCCTCTCCTCTCCTCCCCTCCCCCTCTCCTCCCCTCCCCCCCTCCC